>NW_023270854.1:47505326-47606906 GCF_011800145.1 Mirounga leonina | reverse complement strand
TTTGCTGTGCAAAAGCTTTTTATCTTGATGAAGTCCCAATAGTCCATTTTTGCCCTTGCCTTTGGCGATGTTTCTAGGAAGAAGTTGCTGCGGCTGAGGTCGAAGAGGTTGCTGCCTGTGTTCTCCTTTAGGATTTTGATGGACCCCTGTCTCACATTGAGGTCTTTCAACCATTTGGAGTCTATTTTTGTGTGTGGTGTAAGGAAATGGTCCATTCTTCTGCACGTGGCTGTCCAATTTTCCCAACACCATTTGTTGAAGAGACTGTCTTTGTTCCATTGGACATTCTTTCCTGCTTTGTCAAAGATTAGTTGACCAAAGACTTGAGGGTCCATTTCTGGGCTCTCTATTCTGTTCCATTGATCTATGTGTCTGTTTTTGTGCCAGTACCATGCTGTCTTGATGACAGCTTTGTAATAGAGCTGGAAGTCCGGAATTGTGATGCCGCCGGCTTTGCTTTTCTTTTTCAACATTCCTCTGGCTATGCGGGGTCTTTTCTGGTTCCATACAAATTTTAGGAACTGGAGGGTATTATGTTGAGTGAAATAAGTCAAACAGAGAAAGACATGTATCATATGATCTCACTGATATGAGGAATTCTTAACTGCAGGAAACAAACTGAGGGTTGCTGGAGTGGGGGATGGGGTGGGAGGGATGGGGGGACTGGGTGATAGACACTGGGGAGGGTAAGTGCTCTGGTAAGCGCTGTGAATTGTGCAAGACTGTTGAATCTCAGATCTGTACCTCTGAAACAAATAATGCAATATATGTTAAGAAAAAAAAAAAAGAAGAAGAAGAAGGTAGCGGGAGGGGAAGAATGAAGCGGGGGAAATCAGAGGGGTAGACGAACCATGAGAGATGATGGACTCTGGAAAACAAACAGGGTTCTAGAGGGGAGGGGGGTGGGAGGATGGGTTAGCATGGTGGTGGGTATTGAGGAGGGCACATTCTGCATGGAGCACTGGGTGTTATGCACAAACAATGAATCATGGAACACTTCATCTAAAACTAATGATGTAAGGTATGGGGATTAACATAAGAATAAAAATTAATAAATAATAAATAAATAAATAAATAAATAAATAAATAAATAAATAAGTCAATCAGAAACATTAGGAGATAGCCCCACTCCTGCACCTCTAACACAAAACACCTATCGATACTTCTGGATATTTCTCCTCAGACCCATTTCCAGACCATCACTCAATCATTCCATGGGACAGATAAACACCATTCAATTGGTGGCATGGATAAATAGGACAGGTCAAATGGACCGCCCATAGTCAATCCCTCCAAAGATGAGGATTAGATTCAACTATCCAAACTGAGATAAATATTCTAATGTTTACCAGCCTGGTGGGAGGCCACATTGATGGCACTGTCAATCTGTGTCCCCAACTGACATAGGTCCCTCTTGGGGGATACCAACAATTATAAACAACCTCCTTTCCAGAGGTACTAGGTGTATCCCCGGGACTATATCTGTGTGTACCCTAGACATTAACCTGTCTGACCCCCAAAACCATAGCAACATACACCCTAGGGTTGTTCATAAGCACCCTCAAGAATTTGAGGAAACACCAGCTGTAGATCATGCAGTCTTCAGACATCTGTGAGACTGTTCTGAAACAACTACTCTTAGTTACTTGGGGAATGTCTCCAGAGGGATAAAGGACTCATTTATCCACATACTATAGGTGTTTATCTCTCCAGATGGGAGTTACCCAATTAGAAAAGGTGATAAGAAATTCGTTCCTGGCTTTAGTTGAAGAAATCGGTGACACCACTTTGAGTCTTGAAGGCATTCAAGTCAGCCTCAACTTACTGACCAGAATTGTTATTGATGAAAGAATTGCCCTAGACTTCCTCACAGGCTAAGACAGAACCTGTGAAACCCCAAATGCATCCTGCTGCACCTAGATTAGTGCCTTGGGCCAGGTAGAGAAGTCAACACAGCAGCTTCAGGAGAAAGCTACCTGGCTTTCTGAAGTAAACCCTAGTGGTTTGTAGAACTTATTCTGTAGGCCAAGTCCAGGACCCTGGGGACCCAGGACTCTTCCTCCCCATAACTTCTGAGAGGACAAAAGTCTTAGCAAAAGGTCCCCTTATATCAAAACATAAGGAGAGAAGACAGTAAGCATCCTCTGCCCTCCTCCCACTGCCCCACAAAGCATAGCTCCAGTTAAAGAGATTTGGCTTTGTAGGAGTTTTGAAATTAAGACTAACAAAAGTATAGAACAGAGTTCTGAGATGCTAAAAGATATTCCTTATATTAAATAATAATATATTCAAGTCAAGGGGTAAGAATGTTTAGTGAGAAGAACATGGGGGCTGGACTTAAAGGCAATGAAGATATGTCCTCAGGAGAAGCAGAGCCATGATTTCGGTTGGGAGGCCATAGTTGATGAGCAGTTCAAAATGGCCAGTGGCCTTTAAGCAGACTCTGATGTGAAGGAAGGCTTCTCGAAGGCTTCAGGATCAGTGTGCCTCAGTGAAAGCAAGTTGTGAAAAAGATGATAGTGATCCACAAGTACTAGTGTATGGAAGTCTTAAAAAAAATACTTCATATTTCAGTAGGCTTTGGGCAGGAGGCCAAATCAAATTCAGATTGAAGCAGAATAGCACAGTGAAAAGAAAATGGGCTTTGGATTGAACTGGGTTCAAATTCCAACTCTTCCACTTACTAGCTGTGTGACTTTACACCAGATATTTAACCTTCCTGAGGTCTGCTTTCCTCCCTAAAAAAGGGGCAGGGGGGGACGATATTGCCTACCTCGGACAGTTTGTTTTGAGAGGCAAATAACATAATAATGTGAAATGCTTAGTACAGTGGCTGACTCCACATGGGTCTGCAATAGTGATGGCTGTGGGTAAAGAGAACAGAAACAGCAGAGCTGTGCTGGAAAATGGACATGAACAGTATTGGGTGCAAATGAAAAATTACTCTGGTGTGTGTTGCTTGGGCCTTCATGGAGAATGCACACATAGAATAAGGACATAGAAGGGATGAAATGTGGACTTTCATAAGTTGCCATGTTTCCTTTGGAAATTTTAGCTCTGTTTTCGGTTTTCCCGTTGAGAATCCCCTGTGTTGGCCACATGTGTTTGCCTGCCTCCCCCACAAAATTGTCAGGGACAAGAGGGCATCTCCTTCAGCTGACAGGAGAGACTCACCAAGTGACAAAGGCCTCCCTGTGGAAGATATAATCTCCCTGTGTCATGGGTTGTCCAAGAAAGGTAGCAAGAAATCACCAAGGATGTCCTGTCATAGGTGGAACAAATGTGTTATGATGCCATTGTGTTATTCTATGTCAGTTTTACTCCAGTGCAGGCTATAAGGAAAAAGTAGACTTGTCCAAGGCAGGACTCTGCAGATACTCATGGGACTAATTTCAAGTATCTAGGAAACTTATTTAAAATATTTCTCAGGGCGCCTGGGTGGCTCAGTTGGTTAAGCCACTACCTTCAGCTCAGGTCATGATCCTGGAGTCCCTGGATCGAGTCCCGCATCGGGCTCCCTGCTCAGCAGGGAGTCTGCCTCTCCCTCTGACCCTCCCCCTTCTCATGCTCTCTCTCTCTCTCTCATTCTCTCTCTCAAATAAATAAATAAAATCTTTAAAAATAAATAAATAAAAATAAATAAATAAAATATTTCTCAGAATACTAAAGAGCTCCCAGACACTCAGTCATGAGGACTTTAAAGACTACTGATGAAATGATATTTCACTTACGGGTGCATTCCAAAGGATGGACTGAGACCCGACTCATTTCTCCTTTTTGAAACAAGATTTTTTTAATGAATAAACACATCAATGAACTATACATAATGAATTGGTGTCTGGATCTTTCTTGGATGAGCTTTGGGTTGAAAATCCAAAGTATGTGTGCTCTAAGGGCAAAGATCTCAGAACATTTGTACACATGCTTTTGGCTACATTTAGCAGGGGGCAATGACCACAGGAAGGGAGACAAGAGTCCATGTTCCAGGGTTGCTGATACACCATCTCAAATCAGCCCCACAAGTGTGCTCTCAGTTCTGCATAAAGAGCCTGGGAGATTACCTCAGAGTCCAAGAAAGGAGCCCTCTCTGAATCACAGAATGACAGAGGTACAATTATAGAAATGGTCTTTACTGACAAGCCCAATAGAGAATTCTCATGCTCAACAACTCTGAGAGGTGGCATCTAGCCTCTGATTACATCCAGGAATTGCATGCTCATTGCCACCCAGGATGTACCATTTCCATATTTGAACAGCAACAATTTTCTGGAAGCACTTTTGAAACTTGAACCAAAGCCAGGCACTGTGCTATAATCCTAGCCTTCTAGGAAACAAAGGTCTCCTTCATCTTGGGGGTGCAGGAAAACACACTATGACACTAGAGTGACGAACGGATCTCGTTTGCCTGGCACTGTTCTGGTTTTAGCACTGAAAGTCCTGTTTCCCAGGAAGCTCTAGTGAAATATGCCCTACAGCTAAAAACCATGGGCTTTCTAGTCATATAGGACCTGAGTTAGAGCCCCAGCTTCACCATTTAACCTCTTGTGTAGCTATAGGCAAATCAATTCTTTATTCTAAGCCTCAGTTTCCTCATCTATAAAATGGGGATAATAATATCCACCTTACAGAGTTGACGTAAGGATAAAATAAGTAAGTAATATGTAAAATGAGTAATATATAAGAGAGCTTAGCAGAGTGCCTTGCATATAGTGAGAGTTTATAAATGCTAGCACGTGCAACCACTATAAGTATACTTGGACATGTATTGACCAAAAATTTCCTTCTTTCCAATTTCCAATCATACTCTTTCTTCCATCCTTTGAAACACTGCAGAGCAAGTCTATTCCTCATCCAAATGAAAACTTTTCCAATATTAAAGGCTGCGGTATGCTCCATGCCACCCACTCTCTACCCCCAACCCTGCACCACTCTAGTCTCCTCTTTTCCAGACTAAACATCCCAGGCTCCTTTGACCACTGATCATATGACATGGTTTCCAGAACTCTGACCTGCTTGTTAACCTTCTTCTAGATCTATCTCTTAAAGCACAGAACCAGGAACTGTGCACAATCCCTTGATGTTGTCCACCCACTGCAATGACACTTGGACGATTACCTCGTTTCTTCTGGATGCTCTGTTTCCATCACATGGCCTCAGATCACATTAGCTTTTTGGCAGTGTTCACACAGTTGGCTTACGTTAAGCTGACAGTCAGCTAACACCCTTGGGCCTTTCTCTTATAAACTATTAAGTGAGGTCTCCCTGTTCTGGTTTCAGATGATCCTTTAAACACAAAAGCAAGAGTCTAAATCTGTCCCTGTTAATTTTATCATGTTGGTTTCAGCCTATCCTTCTTGGTTGTTGAGATGTTTATGGCTCCTTAGACTGTCAGCCAACATATTAGCTGTTTTTCTCAGTTTTGTGTCATCTTTAAATTTGATAAGAACGCTTCAACCCATTGATTAAAAATACTGAACAATTTGGGGCCAAAAAAAAAACCATTCAAAAGTTCTGTAAAGGTTAAGTCTGGTTAATGTTAACAATGTCTACCATTTGTTCAGTAATGGCTCTGAGCCAGGCACTGAGTTAGATACATTACGAATATTATTTCATTTCACTGCACACATCTCTTCAAAGTGAATATGACTGTCCTCTTCCTACAAGTGAGAAAACAGAGGCTTGAAAATGTCAAATGTCTTAATCAAAGTCAGACAGCTAGTAAGTGTCGTAGCTACATTTTGCAACCAGGTTTGTTGGATAGCAAAGTCAAACTGTTTCTACAGTGCCATGCTACCTTTGGACGGGAGTTGCTGAGGTCATGGGAAAAAAATCTTTAAGCCAAAGTTCTGTTTGGAACCCCAAGGTTGGGTAAACCCCAGTCACCTCCATCCTGCCTGCTTCCACTTCCCTGTGGCCTTCATCATAGTAATCCAGTCACAACTCAAGGTATAAACTCTTCACCTCATACTACTGTCCTATCATCGGGGCCCTGTCCTTCCTTGATTCATCCTCACCCCTGCAACCTTCTTCCCACTCTATCCTTTAGCATTCCAGTTAGTTTTCAAGAAACCCTCTTACATTCTTCTACTCTTCCTAGAACACTCCCCCTTGGCGATCCCTGACATTAAACTAAAACCTAAGGGCACTGTTTTCTTAATCAATTTCTCTCACAGAGATCATTCATTCAACTAGTCATTCACTTAACAAGTACTTACTGAGCAAATTCCCTGTGCTGGGCACTGTGCCAGGAACAAGAGTAGGACAATGGAAAAAAGATGTGGTCCCTGCCCTCACAGAGTTTATAATCTAGGGGAGGAGTACACATCAAACAATTACACAAGTAAGTACCTAGCTACAAATATGATAAGCTCTGCAAAGGAGAAGTTCAGTGCCCTCAAGAATATACAGTATAAGCACCTACTCTAGTCTGGACAGGAAGAAAGCTCTCCTAAACAACAAGTGTTGGTGAGGATGTGGAGGAAAAGAAACCCTCATGCACTATTGGTGGGAATATAAATTGGCACAAATCTGTGGAAAACAATATGGAGGTTCCTCAAAAAATTAAAAATAGAATTACTACACGATCCAACAATTCCACTATCAGGTATTTACCCAAGGAAAACACTAACTTGAAAAGACATATGCACCCCTATGTTTATTGCAGCATCATTTACAATAGCGAAGACATGGAAGCAACCCAAATGTCCATCAGTAGACAAATCGATAAGGGAGATGTGGTGGTAGTGGTGGTGGTGACGTGTGTGTGTGTGTGTGTGTGTGTGTAATATTACCCAGCCATAAAAAAAAAAGGATGAGATCATGCCATTTGAGACATGGATAAACCTAGAGGGCATTGTGCTAAGTGAAATAAGTCAGACAAGAAAGACAAATACCATATGATATTCCATTCATAAATGGAATCTAAAAAAATTAATAAACAAACAAGAAAGCAGAATCAGAACTGTAAATATAGAGAACAAACTGACGGTTGCCAGAGAGTGGTGGGGTGGGCAAAATGGGTGAAGGGGAGAGGGAGATACAGGCCTCCAGTTATGGAATAAGTACGTCACAGAACATAAGGAATACAATAATGATATTGTAATAGTGATGAAATGGGACAGATGGTAGATACATTGTGGTGAACAAAACATAAGGTATAAATTTGTCAAATCACTAAGCTGTGCACCTGAAACTAATGTAACATTGTGTGTCAACTATACTCAAATAAAAAAATAATAATAAAGGGGGCGTCTGGGTGGCTGTCGTTAAGCGTCTGCCTTTGGCTCAGGTCATGATCCCAGGGTCTTGGAATCGAGTCCTGCATCGGGCTTCCTGTTTGGCAGGAAGCCCGCTTCTCCCTCTCCCACTCCCCCTGCTTGTGTTCCTGCTCTCGCTATCTCTCTGTCAAATAAATAAATAAAATCTTAAAAAAATAATAATAATAATAAAGATCTCCTACTTTTTTTAAGTTTTATTTATTTATTTGACAGAAAGAAAGAGAGAGAGAACAATCAGGGGGAGTAGCAGGCAGTGGGAGAGTGAGAAACAGGCTCCCAGCTGAGCAGAGAGCCCAATGCAGGACTCGATCCCAGGGTCCTGGTATCATGACCCAAGCCGAAGGCAGCCACTTAACTGACTGAGCCACCCAGGTGCCCTGAAAAGTCTCCTACTTTAAAAAGAATCTTTATCATACTTGCTGAGCATCTATTGTGTCTCAGATAGTAGTAGGACCTATTATATATGACATAATCCCTAGATACACAATGTTAGTGAAAGACATAGAAGGAGGGTGCCTGGGTGGCTCAGTCGCTAAGTGTCTGCCTTCTGCTCAGGTCATGATCTCAGGGTCTTGGGATCAAGTCCCAAACTGGGCTCCCTGCTCGGCAGGAAGCCTGCTTCTCCCTCTCCCACTTCCCCTGCTTGTGTTCGCTCTCTTGCTGTGTCTCTCTCTGTCAAATAAATTAAAAAAAAAAAAAAACCTTTTAAAAAAAAGACATAGAAGGAAATTAACATTTTATAGAACAGTGCAATACCTGCTATGTAAAAGATAAGCACAAAAGCATTTGAATTAGTGCTAGCACTTAGCCTCATTTTGATAGGTAAGAACTATTGAGCCACAGAAAGGGGACATTCCAGTCAAAGGGGAGAACATATGCAAAGCTTTGGAGGCTATCATAACACATTTGGAGATCTATAAGGAGTTCACTATGGTTAAAGCAGAGCATATGTTTAGAGGTAGGGATGATTTTGACCCATCTATAGGTCACACTGACAATCCAAATCTTAAAAATAAAAAACCTTCAAGGATAGATGGTGATTCACCAATACAATGTCAACTACAAATAAATTATAATTACAATATTTTGCTAGAAAAAGCTATTTGTGGATATTTAAGAGAGACAGAAGGTATGTGTGTGGATACGTGTATGTGGGCATGCAGCAGAGGAAGATTGGAAATTAAAACAAACTAGACTCCAAAATTCTTTTATAAACAACCTGCAACCGTTTGAGTAGGAATTAGTTTGCAGGCCAGGTCGTAACATCATAAAACATAGGCAGAAATGTAGCTATGAGACTGCATAAACAAAAGGAAAATAAGGTACAATGATCCCAGTACTGATCATTCATACTAGCATACATCTTGCTAATCAGACTAAGTTAAAGAGGTTGGATTATCCTTCTAATGAAAGCAGTTTTTTTAAAGATTTTATTTATTTATTTGAGAGAGAGAGAATGAGAGAGAGCACATGAGAAGGGGGAGGGTCCAGACGGAGCAGACTCCCTGCCGAGCAGGGAGCCCGATGTGGGACTCGATCCAGGGACTCCAGGATCATGACCTGAGCCGAAGGCAGTCGCTTAACCAACTGAGCCACCCAGGCGCCCCTGAAAGCAGTTTTTTAAAAGTTGGAATGTAGTGCCACAATCTGCCCGTCCTGGTAATGTTGCCTACAAACAGTCATTCAACAGAAAGGTTCTTAGAGATTCCTTATGGAATTCAGCTTTAGCAATTTCCCTCTTGAACTTACCCGGAAATCTTTAATGTGGAGAGTCGTGCTACACCCATTCCCAGCTGGAAAACTCCACTCTTCCTTCAATGTACCTCCTGAAGCCTACTCTTCCTCTGTATTCAGTCAGAAAGCACCAAGTGAAAAGGAGTTCCTTTCCATTTCTCACATACATGTTTCTGTTACTGTTAAGAATTATGGAAATTAATTTTACGTGGAGAAGTTGAAAGCCTACATATGGGATAGTTTAAACGAAACCACATTTTTAGCCACCAATTAACTAAACTTGATGATCTAGAAACTCAACTTTGAAACGCTTATTCTGCATGTTTGGGTTTGTTTGGGGTTTTTTAAATAAAATAGTTATTGAGGTTTTGGGACATGACCAAAGCCTGAAATGAAATCTTGGGCTATCCTTTCTTAAAATTTCATATACCAGCAGATGTTTTTTACTTTTGCTTTAAAGGCTATCTTTAATTTCTTGCTTCTTTTTTAAATTAAGAAGCCTTATCAGGAGTATAGGTTACTGAGACATCAATCTCTCCCACCACACCAGATTCACTACACAAGACTTGTTCAACTGGTTAGACCTAGAACTCATTATTATTGGAATCAATAGTAAGGTTACTTCATTATTGGACTGTAATTTCTATTTTCACTTGCCCTCTGTCCTTGATTCTGCCCTTCTAACATCAGTGAGTAATAAGATGCAAATAAGGAAGGCATGCTCAGCAAATTTGTAGATGATAAAAATTCAGGAAGGACAGCAAATATTGTTGATAAAAAGAATCAAGATTCAGAAAGACCAGGAGAGGCTAGAACAATGGGGCAAATTTAACAAGCAAAATTTAGGATGAGTAAATTTTGAACCTATGTATAATATGAGATCCTATACATAGGTTCAAAAATTAACTGCAAAGTTTGGAGTCAGTAAGTATGCAAGAGACTTCAGAATTTTAATTAATAATAAACTGAATATGTGTCAATAGTGTGAAATGATTCCAAAAGAAATCCAATGGATCTTTATGGTGCTCTCATAAATATATATTGAGAATGAGAAAAAGTGGATAACTCAATGCTAAGTTCAACTCTGGGTACATATATTAGAGTATGAATGGAATATGCTTGGCAAAAGAGCCCGAATGCAAGTTCCAAGAGAATGTATTCAAGAAACTAGGTTATTTAACCTAAAGACAAAACTTGGGGAACAGACAGTAGCTATCTTCAAATATTTGAGAAAGAATTTGACTTAGTATGCACTGACCCACAGAGGAAGAACTGAGCCTAAACTTTAGGGAGAAAGGCATCAGTTGAACAGAAGAACTTTTTGTAGTCAGCCAAATAGTAAGGTAAAGATAGAATGGGCTGGCTCTAAGTCCCCTGCCCTTCCCTGGTGGTATTCAAGTCCAAGCTGAACAATCCCAGCCAGGAAAAAAACAGCAAACATTGCACTGAGGATTCAAGCATTATGTGGCTTATTGGACTGGGTAATCTATGATCCGGTCTTTTTGGACAAACTCAGCTATCACAAAGGGGCTCATCTGGACCCCCACAAAGCACAAGATCTCTTACAGCTGTCAGAAATTATAGCCTCAAGTGTGGCAAAGCTGACAGGAAGCTAATATTTTAGTTGTTCTACATGGAATCTTAGCCAAAAGGTCAAAAGGCAATATATTTTAGCAATGTGCAGTGGTCTGAGAGAAGGACCATTATTTTATGATGTGACCCTTCTTCCAACTAGGTGAGATCATCCTCGTCTTTCCAAGAACATTGCCCAGACCCTGTGAGGACCTCAGGGTGAAATAATGCCATACTTGGGCCTTTCAGAAAAATGATGTGCTGAGAACAAACCCAACTCAGAACCCCTAAACATAAATCTAAGGGTGCTTTAGCCAACACAAAGAATATACAGACCTATAAAGACAGGAGCTTTACAGATGAAACTACAAGGTTTTCAGACCATGTATCTTTAATGCTTGAATTTCCATCTTGATGCATTCAATAAAAGAAGCAAATCCACATGATGCCCTGCTTCACCTTTTATAATATCCTCTGATATGGGGTAGGATGGGGGGAGTGCAGTAAAACCTAGTGTCTTCATTTCCTCAGATTTTGTTTGAGAGTATTTTTCTAATTCTGTGAAAATACTTTTTGTTCTCTCTCCCTGAGAAAATTGCTGATACTTGACATCATGATCGTGCTCAGAACTGCAGAACTAATAGAAGCACAAAAAGATGATCTCCCTCAAACCATAAAGGAACAAATACAAGAAAAGCAAAATGCCTCTGTACTTAAAAAACCCATTGCCTCTCCTACCTGAAGGTGAGATAATGGGGGGAATTATTTAGCTCAATTAAGTAAAAACTTTCTTAGTCAGCTGTACCCAAGGATGAAATGCAGGGGTCCAGAATCCTCAACCATGTGTTAATCTATCCAGCACTAATAGGAGGGAACTGAAGTCAAAAGCAAAGAAACCTAGTGGGTGTTTTGGTCCCAAGTTCCCTAAAGACGTGTTTAAGAAACCCTAGAGACCATTATAACATCCCAGCCAAATAGGTTTGCAAAGGAAGCAAGAGGCTTGTGTCCGTTTCCAATGGTATCATTGTTGCCCTCAATAATTTTGCTCCTTCTAATGCATATTTGAAAGCTGCTTAGAGAATAGATCTATTTTTTTAAGTTCTGGGTTGAGAGAGAGAGAGCACATGAACAGAGAAACAGAACATCCTCATACTTGAAATGAACAAATGGGCAGTTTTCTTCACTTTCAAACCAACATTACAGTCTTTAAGCCCTCTTTTAGAAAACCTTGTATAAAACACTCCCTCGATAAGCAGGCTTCTGACAGAAGGTCCCCTCGCTAAGCTCTTTGCTACTGCATAGGTAAGTGACAATATGCTATCACCACAGAGCAAACTGAGGGGAGATTTCTACTTTAGGGATCACATCTTGGAGTTCAGACTTTTCCCACTCTCTTATCTAAAAGCATTCCTTAACTAATACATTTGAATTAAATTATAGAGCCAGCTTGAATTAAATTATAGACCAGAGACACATTTTCTATTCTTTAAAGGTCAGTAATCTTTTTGCAAGCCTCATGTATTTCTCCTCCAAGGTGGATATTCATCCTCATATATTCCTGAAAGGGACATGATCCTATTGGAGATGATCATCTTTCTCTGGAAAGAACCAACTGGCTTCCATCAAGGCATTTTGAAATATTTATTCCTACAGGCTACTTGGTAATGGCAAGAAGACGCACCTTTACAATGGCAAGATGTAGCACCTTAACCAAGTAATGAAACGAAGCCTCACTGATAGTGGGACAACCTGACTGTTATGCTCTCCTGATGTGATGCACAAACCATCACTTACAACGTACACTTGCCAAACATGCTCAGACTGAATCTGATTGAGGCTTTAGACATCATTTACAGTTTACAGGAGGTAAAAAAAGCTAAAAGAACAGGGTTAAAAATAAACATAAGAAAACAATAAGGCAAATCCAGAATGTGAAATATCTTATAATTAGATAACTAGCCTAGTTTCTTCAAAAAGTCAATGTCACAGGGAAAAGGGTTAGTGAGATTATTCTACAGCAAGAGACTGAAGAGACGTAATAACCAAATGAAACTTCATGGAATCCGAGGTTGAAAGAAATCCCAATAAAAGACATCACCAAGAAAAACTGAGGAAATTTCAGCATGGATTAGATATTAGTTGATATTAAGGAATTGTTAATTTCCAAAGTGTGATGGTAGAATTAGTTACATAGTTGAATATACCTCTAATCAATATATATGTGATAAAGTATTTGTAGGTAAAGTGCCACCATGTCCAACTAATATATATGTGTGTATGTGTGTGCATATGCATGTACAGATATGTACAAAATCCCAAGGCATCACACACACACACACACACACACTACACACACATGCATACACACAAACTAAAACTAAAAGCAATTAAAACAAAAACAAAAACCTCCTGGCAAAGATGTGAAAAATCAAAATTGTTGTGTGTGGTTGGGTAAAATGGTGCAGCTGCTATGGAAAACATTATGGAGATTCTACAAAAAGTTAAAAATAGAACTACCATATCATCCAATAATCCCACTTTGGAGTATTTACCCAAAATAACTGGAATTAGAACCTCCCATGTTTGTTGCCACATTATTCACAATAGACAAGAGGTGGAAACAACTTAAATGTCCATCAACAGAGAATAGATAAAGAAGAGTAGTGTCTACATACAATGGAATATTATTCAGCCATTAAAAAAAAAAAGGAAATTCTGTCATGTACTACAACATAGATGAACTTTGAGGACATTGTGCTAAATGAAATAAGACAGTCACAGAAGGGCAAATGCTGCATGATTCCATTTATATGAAGTTTCTAAAGTAGTCAAACTCACCAAAGCATAATGTAGAACTATGGTTGCCAGGGGCTGTGGGAAAGGGAAATTGGGACTTGTTGTTCAACGGGTATAAAGTTCCATTCATGCAAGATGTACAAGTTCTAGAGATCTGTTATACAACATGGTGCTTATAGTAAACAATACTGTACTGCACACTTAAAAACTTAAGAGGACAGATCTCATGTTATATGATTTTTACCACAATTAAGATGTTTTTAAAAACTTTCTAAAACTAGTTAGCCAGGTTACAAGATCAATGCCCCAAATCAACTGCATTTCTTTATACACTAATGGATATCTAGAAACCAAAATTTAAAACATGATGTCGTTTAAAATTCTTACAAAGAAAATGAAATACTTCGGTATAAATGTAACAAAACATGTACAAAATCTGTACTTTTTTCATTACAAGATGTAATGAAAGAAATCAAAGAAGACCAGGTTTATTGGAGAGTTCATAGATTTAAGGATTGTGTTTATACATTGGAAGATTTGACATAATTAAGATGTTGATTCTCCCCAGATTGATATATAGACTTAACACAATTCCTATCAAAAACCCGAGCAAGATGTTTTTGTAGACATAGGAAATTCCGAAATTTATATGGAAAGGCAAAGGACCTATATTAGCCAAAACAATTTCCAAAAAGAATAAAGTGGGAGGAATTATTGTTTCTGATGTTAAGATTTATTATATAGCTACAGTAATCAAGACATTGCGACTCCAGCAGAGGGAAAAACATACCTACAGATCAATGAAATAGAACTGAGAATCCAGAAATAGACTTACACCTATTGCTTAACTAATTTTTTACAAAGGTGGAAAAGCAATTCAGTGGAGAAAGGATAGTCATTTCAACAAATGGTGCTGGAGCAATGGGACATCCATAGGCCAAAAAAAAGAACCTTGACCTCAAAAATACAAAATTTAAGTCAAGATGGACCAAAGAGTTCCATCTGTGCCCCCATTCATGGTTGTCCCTGATTCATAATCAGCCTTAAGATGGAAATGTTTTTACCATAGCTTTCTTCTTCCATGGTCCATCAAAGGCTTTTCTCCTCCCCCCCATCTGTTGATCATCCCCTTTTGTGAAAGTTGAATGGAGATGCAGCACCAGAGTGGTCTATTATAAACAGACTAAGAAAATGAAATTCAGGATCTGGACTCAGTTTGACTCTGATCTCTCCATTAGCCTTTCACAATATCCTTCCAATAGATCTCTTTTTTTTTTTTTTTCTTTTTCATATTGGGTTTGTGTTACTTGCAACCAGAGTCCTTAGTAGTGCAGTGGGGTTAAAAAGCTCATCTAAAGTCACAGCAGTTCCGCAGTGGTGAGCCCAGGCCTGTTTCCGTTCACAGCCAGGGGGTGCTATTCCTGTCACACCATACTTCCCAGGAGGGAGACATTTCAAGGCAAAGAACGTCCTTGTACTACTTAATTCATGACATATGGTTAATCACCTTCTCTGCCTCCTGATGAATCCAACCCTGAGCATGGTCTTGGCAGCAAACTGAAAGATCTGACACCCCTGGTGAGGTCCACAGTGCCTTCCTGGGGATGTGAATAGGATTGGGAAGGGCCCACAGAATCTGCCCCTTTGTTCCAGATTGTCACACCAGGCTTCTTTCTTTCACAGGGTTGCCACAAAGCTGGGAACAGTCCCAAGCTGACATCAGTTGATACCATCCGACATTCTAGAAATCACTATTTGCATTACTTTCAATTTGATAGTCACTTCTATGTGACTGTTTCACCTACATACAAAACATCAGGGAACTGTACACAAAATGTCCATGGTTGTCATTTCAGTTTGTACCTTCCCAACTGTAAGCATCAGAAAGCACAGCTCTGAAGAGCAAATTGGAAGCCAAGAAACAAAACTTAATATAATTCACAGCGCTTACCAGAGCACATACCCTCAATGAATCATGGAACACTACATCTAAAACTAATGATGTAATGTATGGGGATTAACATAAGAATAAAAAAAAAAAAAGAAAGAAAGGAGAGATTTTCCCTCTACCTTTCTGAGTTCTTGGATGAGATGGCTGTAAGAAAAGATTAACAAGAGAAAAATAAATATCATTAAAAAAAAGCTTAATATACTGATACCAACACAGTCATAATAATATGATTAGTATGGAAGACAGCGACTAAGTGCTGTAAATAGTGGTGAAAGTCTTTGTAGAGAGTACATTTTATCTAGGCCTCAATGAAGTCATAAAAACTTGCCAGAGAGAATGGGAAGGGTATTCGAGGCAAAGGAGTAGTATAGGCATGAAAGTATGAAAACAAGTGATACGAGTATTTGAAGGCCTACATGCCATGCCAGAGAACTTGAGGACTATAAAGATCAATTAACCTAGATATGACGTCATTAATTTGCTTTTTATGGTTAAAATAAATATACTCTCTTGATATACAGCTGGTTATGACTGAAGGTAATATTTAGTGTAACTATGTGTGAGGGAAAAAAAGGTCATGGTGCCCACCCACAGATCAATCATTGAACCCCCCAAAATTTTATGACCTAGTATCATGTTTTCCTTTCTCACTCTCTTAAGTTTCCTTAGAGTCCCTCTTAAGTTCCAGAATAAGAAACTCATGCCTACTCATGAAAAATTCACAAATAATTATATCCATATTCCAGAGGCCCTACTGTCCCCCTGACTCTGCTGAGAATCAAATATAGAGTAAGCAGTTCCTAATTCCTTCACACTCCTTGAACAAAATATTTTCCGGACAGTTATCCAATCCAGTCAATTAATTTCAGTTTTTTGCACTGATCTGAAATAAAAGGATTATGAGTACATAAAAATCAATCTGTAGCTATGAGATTTGTAGAGAGCCAATATCTATCTGCTTTCCCACTTGCAAAAAGTCTTGATTTAGGATGTTTTTCACTAAAAAAACATGGAATCTGAACACACACTGTCTGGGTATGAATCTTCATTATCCCACTGACTACATACTTACCTGTCTGTGCCTCAGTCTCCTCATCTATAAAATGAAAATAAAAATAACAATTCTGTAGGGTTGTTCTGAAGATTAAATGAATTAATACTTGCAAAGCACTTGGAATGTGTCAGTGCCTGACACAAAATAAGTGCTATAAAATTATTAGTTTCTTTTTTTTTAAGATTTATTTATTTATTTGAGAGAGAGAGAGAGAGCAGGAATGGGGGAGGGACAGAGGGAGAGGGAGAAACAGACTCCCCACTGAGCCAAGAGCCTACACAGAGCTCTATCCCAGGACCCTGAGATCAGGACCTGAGCCAAAGGTAGACGCTTAACCTACTGAGCCACCCAGGCACCCTAAATTGTTAGTTTCTACCCATTTTGTCCCAATTGGTTTTCTCTTTATATTTCTCCTTATTTCTTTAAAGGCATTTCATCCCCACTCTCAGGCTCAACTTGAAAATGATAAAGTTTTTCCTTATTACATCAAGACCAAATGTTATTGTTGGATCCCTCTTTAGGTAGATGTCTCTTGACTACATTAAAACTTGTACTTCTGCAACTTTCTGAAATGTTGAGCTGGCTGTTGTGATGACTGTATTCAGAAATAGCACAGAGATAAACAGTGCCAGGATTTGAACCCAACCTATCTGCTGGGGAGCTCACAAGAGCTGTGAAATCCAGACCATAACCACGTCCTAAGAGGTGAAGAAATTTTTTCCTTACTCCCCCTGAGGAGCCCAGGCATTTCTCCCACTAAAAAGGTGCAGAAAAATGGCATTTTGTAGCTGGCTCCAGAAATGTTACAGCTGAAAATAAAATTTTAATCCTGTGGCTAAAAAATGCAATTTGTATTATATTCTACAACATGCTTTCATTACAGAGGCAATGTTTAAATTAAACCAATACAAATCAATAATTATTCACTAATTACATGTCAGCTATACTTCAATTAAGAATAAAAAATTTAATAATTATTCATGAAGGACATAATAATAACAACTCACATTTATACATTTTATTTTTTGCCAAAATATTTCAGGAATACTATCTTGTATGTTCCTCATGAAAACCTAATAAAATAGGTATTATCCTCATTTATAAATAAGAAGTTGAGACTCAAAGAGTCCAACTTACCTAAAGTCACATGGCTAATAGTGGAGCCGCCTTTCAACAAAGGCCATCTGACTTCAAGTACAGTGCTTTTTATTCTATGACTTGGTGCTGAGCACTGTGAAGAAAGCACAAAAGTGAAAATGAGAAAAATCCTTTTGCAGCACCTCTTGCAGTATGTAATATTTATTCAAAATATTTAGTAAGCTGGCACTATTTGTTCCTGCCAACAAACTTTAAAATCTAAAGGAAACAAGTGATTTCCCATCAAAATATGTTTCCAAAATTGACTCAGTGATATGTAGAACACATAAATATCTAAGAATTTTTAAAAATACATACTAAAGCTTTACCATTTAAAGTGGCACCAGATTCGAAGATTTGCCGTTAAGTTGTCTCTAAATTCATTGAAAAATCATTCCCATGTATCCTATTTTAGGGTATGTAGAGGCAGGGAAAAGACGTTTCCCTAATCCATTCTATCATAATACTAATGCCAAAAACTAATAAAGGTATTCCAATAAGGAAAACTAGAACAATTATAATTAATAAAAATTAAAATCTGAGATTAGATATTAACAAATCAAATCTAGCAATGTGTTGAAATAGTTATTCTGTAACTAAGTAAAGTTTATTCCAGAAAAGCAAGATTTCCCAATTTTAGGAAATGTATTAGTATTATTTATTACATTAAAAATTAAAAGAGAAAAATAAGTGATTACATAAATACACACCCCAAAATTGAGATATTAAATTGGATATTCCTGAGCAAAAAAACAACTAAAAGATGAGAGTAGTTTCCAAACATGACAAAATATTAAATAAATCAATAAATATTGGGAGAAAGGACAAAAATAATTATTTGCAGAGAATTTGGCACATGCCTGGAAAATACAAAAGTCTCAACTAAAAAGTTATTGGTCTTAATTAGAGAATTTAGTAATGTGGCTAGAAGTAAGATAAATATATAAAAATTATTAACATTTTCGTATTAGCACTGATCAGTTCAAAAAGAAGACATTGGTGAGGAGGGAGCTTACAGCCTATTCAAAATAGTGACAAAAACCTAAAAATATATTCAACAAGAAAGTCATCAAGCCTACTGAAAATATGGAATAATGAAGAAACACATTATAACTCTCAGATTGAAAATGAAAAGTCTATCATTCTCAAGCCAATGTATAAATTTAATGTAATGTCAATTAGAATCCCAAAATATGATTTTGTTTTTGGTATGATGATTCGGTAGAAGTTGGAACTAGATAAAATAATTCTCAAAATCACCCAGAATAAATGTATAACAATTTCCTAAGAAAATTATGAAAAAAACAATAATGAAGGGGTTAACCTCCTAGATATTAAAATCTACCATACGGCTTATGTAAACAAATAATTATGGTAGTAAAACAGCACAGGAAAATAGGTCAGTAGAACAGATTACAGAACAAATTAAAGTATATTCAAAAATTTAACATTTAGGGCGCCTGGGTGGCTCAGTTGGTTAAGCGACTGCCTTCGGCTCAGGTCATGATCCTGGAGTCCCGGGATCGAGTCCCGCATCGGGCTCTCTGCTCGGCAGGGAGACTGCTTCTCCCTCTGACCCTCCTCCCTCTCATGCTCTCTGTCTCTCATTCTCTCTGTCTCAGGTAAATAAATAAAATCTTTAAAAAAAAAAATTTAACATTTAATAAAAATAGCACTTCAATTCAGTGGGAAAAGATGTATTCTTTAATAAAAATTAAAGTTGGGACAAGTGGCTATCCAAGTAGAAGGAAATAATGTTAAATTCTAAAATAAATTTCAGACATAAGAAAGTAAACAAGAAAAAGTATGTAAACATATTTTAAATAGTAAAACATTTTTATAATCTTGAGATATAGATCATCCTAAACAAGAAAAAAAACTCAGAAGCCATAAAGGGGAAAAACATATTATTGACCACATGAAAATCAGAATTTTCTCTATAGAAAATGAGACCATAAACAATGTAAAAACAGAGTAAAAGAGAGAGGAAAAAGGGTCAATATTCTAATATAGTCAATCCATTTCTGGGGCATTAGATGAATAGAAAGAGAAACAATCATTTCTCATTTTATGTTTTTTTAAGTGTTTAAATTACATGATTTTCATTTTTGAGGTTATTTGGTAGTTTTCAGAAAAAAAGAAGAATTGCATTGGAGGTAGAAAACAGATTATGACAGATTAAGAAATCAAAGGGAATTGGGAAAATAGAAGAAAGTGGTGACAGGAAAGAATGGGATAGTGAAAGTGAGGGAAGTTATTTCTTAAGTTGTGGACATTTCTACATCTAGAGGAGAAAGAACTAGTAGAAAAGAGAAATTAAAGATGCAAAAGGGAGAAGGAATGAGACTCAGGACAGAAGGTAAAGAATTACCTTAAAATAAGGGAGATACCTCTTCCTACAACAGGACAGGATCTGCCCCCCAGGCAACTTTTAAGGGAGACAGGAAGAGAATGGAGAGAATGCCTTTCTGATGATGGTCTCTATTTTCTCTTGGAAGAGGAAAAGACTTTGAACACATTGCTGGCTAAGAATGAAAAGAACGAAAGGGGATAGAATTCCTAAAGAAAGTAGTACATTTTAAAATAGCTGTTGCGGGGGAAAAGAAAACAAGCTGACCAAGGACAAGTCAGAAGGTTTCTGAACATTATGGAATGCCTTGTTGGAGTTTGCATTAATGCCAATCTGATTGGCCATACAGTTTTCTCCAGCTGTATTCCTAAAACAGAGAGCAGAATACAGACACTGGAAGAAGGGTTCACCTAGAGTGAGAGATTGATTGATGGGATGGAATATGCAAGGAGTAAAAGGAATTGAGGACATTATTATGATTATCAGTGAAATCCAGGCTTGGTGGGAAATGAAATAAAGACAGAAGCCCAGATAAAGCAAACTCTGTCATAAACAGAGAGCATCTTCCGAGGAATCCAAGGAACATGCTCTGAAAAATGCTAGTCTAGAAGAATAGAGGCACATAGAAGAGATGAGGTTTCAAAGAGTCAAAAACATGACAGAAAGAGTAAGAAAGTTCTGAAGGGAAGTTGGGTATAGGTGTGGTTTAGACTTCGGTGCATTGTCAGCAAAGGAAGGTAGTTAGGCGTTTGAGGGTTTTTTAATGCTACCACCACACACTAGATACCCTTCTCTGCCTTAATTTCTCCACTAAAGATATTAAGATGCTATTTTTTCCCTCCTTGCATTTTTTTAGTTAAGGGTAGTTTGAGATTTTTTTTAACCTGTAAAAAAAATTTTAAGCCACTTAAGCTTGAGATGTGGTGAGATAATTTACCCAGAAGGCTTTCCAACCATTAGTTTTCATCATTAGGGAGCTAATAGGATTTTATTTGTTGTGGTTTTGCTTTTTTGAAATATGGTTAACTAAGTGGGGCCTGTACTGGTTAATTTTATGTGTCACTGGACTTGGCTAAAGGATACCCAGATAGCTCATAATCAATTATTTCTTGAAGTGTCTGAGGGTATTTCCAGAAGAGGTTAGCATTTGAATGGGTAGACTGAGTAAAGAAGATGCCCTTACCAATCTGAGCGGGCATCTCCCAACCCCCTGAGGGCCTGAATAGAACAAAAGGTAGAGGAAGGATGAATTTGCTCTCTACGTGAGCTGAGACATGCATCTTTTCCTTCCCTCAGACATTGGTGCTCCTGGTTCTTGGGTCTTTGGACTCAGACTAAATCATACTTCCAGCTTTTCTGTTCTCCAGCCTTAAGATAGCTTCTCAACCTTCATAATTGTGTGAGCCAGTTCCTAAAATAAGTCTCCTTTTAAATATACATATATCCTATTGGTTTTGTTTCTCTGGAGAACCCTGACTAATACATTAAGTAATAGCTCTAATACTGAACTAAGTGTGATAAGAAATATAAAGAAATAAATGCCATATTATCATCCTCAAGGAATTTAGAGTTGAGTTGGTAGGGCCAAAGGAACAAGAAATGATTAGTAAGTGGTTAGATTAGTCAGAGAAAGCT
Organism: Mirounga leonina; assembly: GCF_011800145.1. Lineage (NCBI taxonomy): Eukaryota > Metazoa > Chordata > Mammalia > Carnivora > Phocidae > Mirounga > Mirounga leonina. Next base: position 47,585,400 of record NW_023270854.1, on the reverse strand, counting down.
CCTGAAAGGCAACTAAGGAATCTTATTCCTTGATTCATTTCATTTATTCACTCACTCTACAACACTTCCTGAATTTCAAACGGCAGCTGATGATTATGCTAGTAAGGAATGTCCATTCTTATCAGAATGGACAATTTTAACAGAGCTTTACTTATGCAAAAGCCACCTAATCTACCCTTTGCATTTGGATTGGCAGTTTTTGTTTTTCTCTATTTTTAAGAATTTTCACTTCCACAGACTTTTTTTAAAGATTTTATTTATTTATTTGACAGAGAGAGAGAGAGCGAAAGAGGGAACACAAGCAGGGGGAGTGGGAGAGGGAGACGCAGGCTCTCCGCTGAGCAGGGAGCCTGATGAGGGACTCCATCCCAGGACCCTAGGATCATGACCTGAGCTGAAGGCAGACACTTAATGACTGAACCACCCAGGAGCCACTCACTTCCACAGACTTAAAGATAGTTGTGGAATGTGGTTTTCCTTTGCAAAAAAAAATCCAGTGCCAACACTGTTCCCTCAGACCAGCAATTCCCAGGCTTTGAAATTTTAGTTTAGTGGTGACCATTATGTTTGTTTTCATCATGAGAAAATCTAAGTCATTTTGGGCACAGGCTCAAGGTTACATGATGAGGGCATGGACCCCATCCCTGAACTCACTAGCAAACTTGAACCATAATTAATGAGCTGTGGTTGAGCATGGAGATAAGATAGGGCTAAAGTCACACCTATCCTATACAGATACCTTACCAAATAGACTTCAACTTTGGACAATGACCCCCATTTCCTCCTTTCTCAATCTGGAATTATATGCAGCTAATTTTTTTCTTTTCTTGCTTAAAGTATTATCCTGCATGATCATGGGCACCAGGATTGCCAGAGTTGCCCATATTCTCCATGGCTAAATCCACAGGTCTGTTCTCTGTCCTCATTTTACTTGAATCATCTGAACAGGTGACACAGTTGATCAATCCCTCCTCCTTGAAACACCTTCTTTACTTGATCTTTTTGGGGCACCACATTCTCTCCATTTTTCTGCTACCTCCCTGGCTGTTCCTTTCCATTGTCCCTGCTGGTTCTTCTTCATCTTCCCAATACCCTAATATTTGGAGGTTAAACCAAGCTCACGATCATTCCTCCACACCTGTTGTGATCCCATTTCCCCACCTCAAGAAATGCAACTTTATCCTTCCAGTTGCTCACACTAAAAACTTGGAGTCATCGTTGATTCCTCTTTCCTCTCATATACCACATCCTATTTGTCAGGAAATTCTGTCAGCTCTGTCTTTGAAGTATATCTGAATGTGAACCCTCTCACCACATCCCCAACTCCCCCCCACCCCACGCCAGCCATGACTCTTTCCTGGAAGCTACCAGTAGCTTCTTCCTTTGTACCTTTAAAATGTACCCATAACATAGTAGAGTGAGTCTTTAAAATATGTCATCTCATGTCACCTCTTTGCTCAAAATTCTCTAATAGCCCCCATCTCACTTAGAGTAAAAGACAGTCCTATAATGACTTACAAGGTCTTCCATGACCTGACACCTAAAGCGTTTTTGATTTCATGTTCTTCTACTCTTTCTCTAATGCCTCTCTAGTCACAGATCTGCTTTCTGTTTCCCTGACATTCAAGGAATTCTCCTGACTTGGGACTTTTGTACCAACTATTCCCTCTGTTTGCAATGCTCTCCCTCCTTGGAACTACATGGCTCACTCCCACACAGCCCTCAGGTCTTTGCTCAAACATCATCTAATCAGAGAAAGCTTCCCCAACCAACTTATAATTGCAAATAAAAACAACAACAACAAAAAGAACCCCATCCCAGCACTCTCTTCCCTTTTCCTATTTAATTTTTTCCCATAGCACATACCATCTCATTCAATATACTATTTATTTTACTTGTTTACTGTTGCTTTCCCTCCCATCCACAAGATGTAGATTCTTTGTAAGCAGGGAATTTTTGTTGTGTGTTTCCTACATTGCTATATGCCTAGTGCCCAGAACAGTGTCTGGCACATGGTAGGCACTTAATATTTTGAATGAATGGTCACATCTTACTCCAAAACCATGTGATAAAACAAATCCCAAGTAAAGCTCAAACACGAGGCTCTGAAGAAGTTGTGTCCATGACCACTTATCTGCTTACAACACCCCAAAGAACAAGAAAGTGTATTGTTTTGCTTTATTTTATTTCAGTTCTCTTATACAGCATGTCCTTGTATCCCAAGATAGCTGTCCCTTCCCATTTACTTTACTCTGTTCTCCCTCCATCATGTGCTTTCTTCACCACAGTAAAATCTATTCCTTTCTAAAGAGAAAAACTAACTTACTAAAATGTGAATAAATCTTAGGATTGTCCTGCACATCAGAGATAACTATAAAACAATGAGAGTGAAGAAGAATTTTTCCATTATAAAAAACAAATTATTTGAAAAGCCATGGAGGCATATTTTCTCCTGTTCTTGACCTTGACCAAACTGGGTTGGTTATTAATAATAATATCATCACATTTGGGTAATTCAAAAGGGAAGACTGAGTTAGGGTAGAACAGAATGGGGCCTATAGTTGAATTGAAGGTGTCAGTTGGCCATATTAGTTGTTAATCTAGGATCATGAAATGCTACAAATAACATTTAAATATCTGGTATGTTCTGCTGTTGGTAAAAGTTCTCAGTTATATCCTTGTCACTCTGCATGTCAAATGTCAAAACTACCAAAATAGCCAGGATGCATCTGTGATGTCTAAGCTTAATGCATTCTAATAGGCTGGTTTCTATTGGTCACACACACGTCAATTTCTGTTATAGTTGATGCACATGATCACTCACAGTACCCTGATGTAGCTTAGTTCACTGACCATGATTTATATGACTTATGGTTTCTGTCTAGTTGACTCATCCATTCTATCCCAGTCCTTGAATTATCTGAGCCTTCCTCTAGTTTCGCCTGCATTTCATCTCCCAATCCAAGACTTTCCTGTTCATTTTTTTAACCCATTGAGGAAACATGAGCCAGTTAATATAACTACATATCACCCCAACCACCACACTCTTGCTCCAGAATTCTGTCTGGGGCAATCTCAGCATCTCCAGCCTTTCTTCAGAGTTAGATCTCCTGAAAGTCTTGTTCTTCTCACTGTTTTCAACACCTATGGTTCCATCACTGCTTATAAGAGCAGACAATATAAAATGAGGTTCAAAACAGTTTTTCCTTACACTTGATTTTCATAAACACCTCCTCTGGCCTTCTTGTCTCACCTAAGGGAGAAAGGGAACAGTTAAGAAATACCTGCAAAGGTCACAGCCCAGGTACACAAGCCCAAGAAAAGACTGGGGTTTAGTAATAAGATGATAGAATTTAGATTTAATTTAATTCAATTTAAATATAGACATTTTACCCCCACTACTGCCACCCAAAGGACTCACTATAATAACAGTGACCCACAGCTAAAGAATTACCAGACACAGAATCTTTCTAAGAAGGAATACTTAGGGAAGCCTGAAGTTAATAGTGGAGACAAAAGCACCTCTGGCACCTAGAGTTATAGCAAACATTAAACACAATCCAACTGACACTATTTGCTTCCCTGGTTCTCAGACCTTTGGGTTTAGACCTGACTATACCATCAGCTTTCTGGGGCCTCCAGATTGCAGATGGCAGATCACTGACCTCTCAGCTTCCATAATCACATGAGCTAATCCCTAATAATAAATCTCTTCCTCTATATCTAGATAGATAGATAGATAGATAGATAGATAGATAGATAGATAGATAATAGATAGATAGATCTTATTGGTTCTATTTTTCTGGAGAACCTGACTAATACAGAGTCTCATACTTTTGAGTGACAGTCATATTAAGGACAGTCTATAGTCCAGTGTAGGCCAGGATATACCATAGATTCTCTAAATTAGGAGGAGGAAATAGAAATTTATTCTTAGTCCAAATGAATTTCAAGGGCCCTTGAAAGTTCTTCTAGTCTATTTCTTGATTTCTCTACCTCTTGATATGTCTAAATATCCATCATTGTTAAACAAAAGGTGATTAGGTATCAACTTGCTAAGCATAAATTGAAATTATACCATTCTAAGGAATTACAACTAGAGAAAGGAGCCCAGCTGCCTAAGATGAAGCACTGCCATATTTTTGGAAATTCAAATATAAGGATATCTTCTGCTTTCTTGAGGTGTTTCCTCCCTCTAACCTGTTTGGAGGTGATGGCCTCCAAAGGCTAAGGCTTAGGGAGATGAAACAAAGAGAACTACCAAAATAAAGCCTTTTCCCCCTAGGGAGACTTGATTTAATAAAATTATTATCTCTAATGCTTTGGGAGTGAAAAAAAGTTCTGACTTTCCTTAACTGGTTCTCCCCCATGCTCAATTTATTCATAGAAAGAATTTCCTTTCTGAGCATTAAAACATAACACATAGATATTCCAAAATTTTGTAGAAATATAAACAAATCTAAGATAAAAATAAATGGTCATGCATTTTTTTCAGTAAACATATATTGAGTACCTCCTATGTGCCTGACACAATGAAGAGATAAAAAAAGACAAGAGGCATTGCCCTGAATGTTGCATAGTCAAGGAGAGATGCAACATGTAAATATGTAGCATTTCACTCAAAGCCTAATGAGGAAAATAGATACATTCCAGGTATTTCAGCAAAAAAAAAAATTAAAATGGAGAATTGGTTACACAAGTGATGGAAACATTGATAAAACAAAGAGAGCTGGTGAAGCAACCCAGAGATTAACCAAAACAGGAAACTACTACCATATCCAGAGGTAGAAGGCTACTGGGGTGCCTGGATGGCTCAGTCCAGCTCCACGCTGGGCATGGAGCCTGCTTAATATTCTCTCCGTCTCCCTCTCTCTCTTTCCCCAGCTCTCTCTCTCTCTCTCCCTCTCTTAAAAAAAGGGGGAGCTAGAGAAGGAGGTATTAACAGAAAAGATGTAGCCCCTGTTGAAAACTGGAAAAACACTCTCAGAAACGGAGAAAGGGAGAGACAGAGAGGGAGAGACCCAGTTCTCCCTTCCTCTGCCCCCCATTTTCCTTCCAAACTCTCTCATAAGACAAACTCATTTAAAAAGGATTAGCAAGGGAGCCAGAGAAATGGAGTTTGCAGAAGAAGGGTGAGGAATGGACCTGAGAAATAGAAAATGATTGGTATATGAAGCAATGGTCCTTTAAGTGAGTCTATTCTGTATTCTTACTTTGGCATACCAAAGCAAGCTTCCAGGAGAACTTATATTTGCAAGACAACTCCATAGCCACATGTACCTCCTGAAGACCAGATTGCCCCCATCCAAATTTTATGCCTCTTCTATATATCCCATCAGCTTATGTATACTCAATTTGCCCTGTTGACAAAGCCTGACACGTGTTCATTAGTGATTTTTGTGATGTGAATATTTTGTCTCTCATGTATATTGTAAACCTCTCTCACACCATATAGTGTTTCCTTCTGCAACCTGAATCCATCCCGTACACTCCCACTCTGCCTAGATTCCTAGGTAGTGTAGACAACCTATGTATTTAGAAATAGTTTAAGTATGCATTTCAAGAGTTTAAGGTAATGCTTCATGAAAAAAAATTCTGTGGCCAAGTAAGTTAGGGAAAACCATATATTGTTTTCCTTTTAGAGAATTGTGATAAAGGTTGATTAATTTAAAGACTCAGAGAAGTCCTCCAAGTTTTCCCAAATTAATTGAATGCAGAAAACTTTTGTTCTTATAATGCCTATTAATACCCCATGAATACACTTTGATAAACACTGATTCAGATCATGTCACCACAATGTCAGTCTTAGCATCAGTAGCATTTATTGTTCAAGGCATTGTGTGAGGTACTGCTGGAGATATTGAATTGTAAGATACAATCTATTCCCACAGATGATTATAATAAAGCTGAGCCTGAACATATAAATAAAGAGATAAATAATAATTTAAGGCAACATGGCATAAGTATCAAATGGGTGGTCCAAACAAAGACTGCAGCAAGGGTGAATAGGGGGCAGGATTGTTGTAATCTAAGTGGTTGAGGAAGGTTCTAGAAGAATTTGAGACTTGAATTAATCCTTGGGAGAAAACACACACACATACACATACATAGGGGCAAAAATATGGGTGGCATATTTGGGGAAAACAGGAAGACCAGTTAAACTTGTTCAAGTAGGTAGGGTCAAAGTGTAACATACCTTGCTTCAATTTTCTATAAGGATCTGGATCCTTAATATACAGGCCAAGAGAACTATTGGAGGTCCTTGAGGGAAAAGGGAACATCTCAAATAAGTGTGTTTATAGAAAGTGTGGTCCCCTCAGCAATTAGAACAAAAGTGTTCAAAAAAGGCTTTTGGGTTGATCTTAGTCTAGGCTCCCCCCAAAGCAGAGTCTAGGACAAGGTCTAGTACAGGTACTTTATTTTGAGCTGTGATCCCAAGGAGCCAGAGAGGGAAACTGGGAAGAGTACAAGAGGGAAGAGGGGAAGCCAATCAATCAAGTTCCTCACCACTGTGGGTAACTGAGGCTTGATCCCCCTGAAACCCTCTAAGAAAACTATGAAGAATGCATCTCAGAATTGTTCACCCAAGAAATGAAAGACAGGAATATTTATCTACCAATTTCCATCCCCCATGAATCAAGGTTGCCCTCACATCTGCATATATGCTCCAGAATGCCCAAGTGTGTTTCTGCAGGCAACCCACTTAATGTAGGCAGAGAAACTCTGTGTTTGGGAGTAAGAAATAAATGTGAGGCTAAGATATGGTGCTGTCGAGTTACACCTGCATGCAGCTCATGACCCCTGGCAATGGTTGGAATAAAAAGAAGGATCTGAGAGGATGTCTACATGAGAGGTGTCTGATATAACCTCCAAAGGAAGATCAATCTAATCCAACACTGTATTTCCAGGTTCCTACCTGATTCCTTTCTCTTCAGTCCTTTGCACCCTGGTCCTTACACATATGATCAACTCCAGGGTTTTTAGAATTATTCTTTTTACCTCCTTCCATTTTCCCCATCATTAAAAAAATGAAAACAAAATAGCTAAATTTGGGGCACTTGGGTGGCTCAGTCGGTTAAGCATCTGCCTTTGGCTCAGGTCACGATCCCAGGGTCCTGGGTTTGAGTCCCGCATTGAGCTCCCTACTGGGTGGGGACCCTGCTTCTCCCTCTCCCTCTGTCCCTCCCTGCCCCTCATGCTCTCTCTCTCACTCACTCTTGCTCTATCTCAAATAAATAAAATCTTTTTTAAAAATAGCCAAATTATAAAGAATAATTTTATGTCAACTTATTTTTACAAAAAATCACTTTTCAGATTTGTTTAATACAGTACATTTGTTGGCAAAAGGATCACCAGAAGTTCCCAGACGAGATATGCATGCTCTATAGACAAAAACTATCTTCCATAAAAATGTTTTCAATACAATTTTATACTTCTAGAACAGTTCTGCATCTGTATTCCGAACAAACTAAAGTCACTGCCTTGCTCATCACCCTAAACCAGGTCTGCTTTAGCAGAAGCCATACTTGGAGATATGGTTCTTCAGAACTGCCACAAACCAGCAATATCCATCATCCATTCATTCAACAAATATTTGTTGAGGACATACTATGATCCAGGAACTGTTCTAAGCTCTGGGGTTAAAATTCTAAACAAACAGACCAAATCTCTGCCCTTGTGAAACTTACAATTTAATTGCAGGCGAAATCTAAAAAATAAATACGTAACATGTTGGATAGTGACAGAAGCTATGGGGGGAAAAAAAAACCCAAAACAATGTAAGGGAATAAAGGATTGTCAAGTAAGGACTGGAAGAATAGGTGTTACTATTTCCTATAGCATGGGTTATAAAATGTGCTATTTGTGCAGAGGCACGTGGAAGAAACATACCAGACGGGAGTGAAACAAGTACCAAGACCTTGAGGCAAAGCATGCTTGGCCCCCCACAAAGAGGCCAGTGCAGCTAGAGCAGAGTGAGTGGGGGAATGTGGAAGGAGAGGGGTCAGAGAGGCAGCCTTAGAAGGGGGTAACGTAGGGCCTTGGACATCATTATAGAACTTCAGTTTTTACTCCGATTGAAACACGCTGCTTTTGAAGGATTTTGAGCAGAGGAGTCACAGGATCAACTTACCTTTCTAAAGGCTCACTCTGATTGCAGTGGAGAATGAATGCAACGGCACTGGGGTAGAAGTGAGGAGGCCATTTAGGAACGTAGGCAAGAGATGATGCTGGGCCACATGAGGGTGATAGCGGTGGGGCTCCTGAGAAATGGTAGGATTCTAATTATACTTTGAACGTAGAGTTGACAAGATCAGCTGCTGGGTTGGATGTGCAGTGTAAGAGAAAGTGAAGAGTCAAAAATAACTCCAAGTTTTTTGACCCAAACAACTAGAAGAATGGAGTTGTCGTTTAACAAGAAAGGAGGATTGCAGGCTTATGGTTGGAGAAAATTAAAAGTTCCATTTACGGTATGTTAAGTATAAGATATTTATTAAACAAGAGGGTATGTCCAAGAAGTCAGTCGAAGTCAGGCAGTCCTCTCTCTGCACCATTCCACAATTATGCTCACATTTCAGTTACCATGATTCCATTAAATAATACCAGTCCTCCAACAGTGTGATCCAAATTCTAATGATCTCAGTATATTAACTATGAGTAACTGCAGAATGTACAACGCCACCGCCTCCTCGGCCCACGAATCACCATGCACGTAACAAATGCACATCATGATCAGTGACCAATCATGTCACTTCTTTCAGAGTCTGTGTGTGACTGGTCACTGCGCATCTCTTATCCAGTTCCCACACAGACAGCAAAATGTGTCCTTGTATTTTTTTTTTTTTAAGATTTTTATTTATCTATTTATTTGAGAGAGAGCACAAGCAGGGTGAGGGGCAGAGGGAGAAGCAGGCTCTTCGCTGAGCAGGGAGCCTGACGTGGGACTAGATCCCGGGACTGCAGGACTAGATCCCGGGACTACGGGATCATGACCTGAGCCGAAGGCAGACGCTTAACCGACTGAGCCACCCAGGTGCCCCAAAAAGTGTCCTCGTATTGCCTTTTTGTCTCCCTGTGATAAATCCACATGACATGCCACCAAAATGAGTACTCAAAAGAGGAAATTGGCCAACAAAGATGAAAGTGTAGCGAAGAAAAAAGTGGTAACACTGAAAGTAAAATATGAATCAAACATAAACGGAGTTATAGAAGGAATCACTGACCAGGAAATGTTGACCCTGCCTCCATTCCAGACTCTACACCTGCGGCCACAGGTGCCTGGTGAAGGCAAGCTTACCAACACAAAGGAGGAAAGTGGTTGTAATGAAAAAGATGGAGATGTCTCAGTGGGGGTGATACTAGTAAAACACTTCACATTAGAGAATCTCTTGAGGGCACCTGGGTGGCTCAGTTGGTTAAGCGACTGCCTTCGGCTCAGGTCATGATCCTGGAGTCCCTGGATCGAGTCCCGCATCCGGCTCCCTGCTCAGCAGGGAGTCTGCTTCTCCCTCTGACCCTCCCCCATCTCATGTGCTCTCTCTCTCAAATAAATAAATAAAATCTTTAAAAAAAAGAGAATCTCTTGAATATATGCCACACATTGAAAGCACAAAGACCAAAATATTAGAAGATAATCCAAATTTAGAAAGAACTGTGATAATTCACCAAGGCACAGAAAAGATGCTTGTTCCATATTATGTTATACAATAAGAAGAAGGCAAGCACGGTTCAGTTACTCTAGATAAGTATCTTAGAAAGAATTAAAACATGATTTCTCAATATTTCTAATGCTTTAAATTAATGTACTAAATATTAGTTTCTAAATATAATCTTTATTTTTTCATTTCCCTATACATTTACAACTGATATTAAGAGTTTTTAATTTTTGATAAAATTTTGAGGGTTCCCCCCAAAATCCTAATTTTTCCCATTCGTTATTAAGAATGCTTTGCACAGTTTCAGCTTACATGGTCACTGTTATGGTCCCCCACTGTGCAAAGTGAGGACTGCCTGAAGTTTAGGAGAGAGGTCCAGGCTGCAGACATAAATTTGTGAATTATCACTGAATAAACAATATTCTAGGATGAGATCATCTCAGGAGTGAGTGTAGAAAAAGAAAAGATCTAAAGACTGAGCCCTGGGGAACTCCAGTGATTAGAAGTAAGGGAAAGGAGGAAGAATTGACAAAGAAGGTTGAGAGGGAGTGGCTAATGAGCTAAAAGGAGATCAGAGGAGAGTGTCCCAAAACCAAAGAAGGGGTTTCAAAGACAGAGTAATCACTGCCGCTGATGAGACCAGCTAATCAAGACCCGAGAACTAACCATTATATTTGGCAATATGCAGGTTGCTGGTGCCTTGAAGAGAGCGGTTTCAGTAAGGTGATCTGATGAGAGCCAGCTTAGAGTGAGTTCAGGAGAGAATGGGAAAAGAGAAAATGGTCAATGACTATAGACGGCCCCTCTGAGGAGATTTTCTGTAGAGCCTAGCTGGAATAGGATGTGAGCCCGTGGAGTGGTGTTTTTAAGACTGACACTATTACAGAATGTTTATATGCTGACTAACATAATTAACTAGAGAGTTAATGCCAGGAGATGTTGATGCTAAGAGAAGGGACAATTATTAAAACAATGTCCTTGACAGAAGGTAATATCGTGTGCTCAAGAGGAGGAGTTTATCCTAGACAGGGACAGGGCCTAACAAGAGAGCCAAACACTTACTTGATTTCTTCAAGACTCATTTGGCTCAACTAGAAAATGACAATGGACACTGGACTAGATCAGAGGTGATCACAGTGTGGTCCCCAAACTAACAGCATCAACATCATCTGAGAATTTGTTAAAAATCTAAATTCTTAGACCCCAACAAGGACCTACCATATCAGAAACTCTGAAGTGGGTCCCGCAGTCTGTGCTTTAACAAGCCCTCCCACGTAATCTGATGCACCCTAAGGCTCAGAGCCACTGGACTAGATGATCTTTAAAGTATCTTCTGGCTATAAGATCTGTGAATCTGTGCTTCGATAATCTATTCCTTCCAATAGCTATTCATTGTTTTCATAAGACTGAAGTGCTATTTTCAAGTAAAAGTTTGTGAAACCCAAGCTGTTTTCTAATTTTTGTTAGCCCACGAAAGCCAAATGTCTGTGTTCAGCCTCCACAAATAATAATGACAGTTATGCATCTTAAAGTCTTGTTCATGACCATTTCCAACACAACTTATTCGTGGTGGGGTATTCAACTTGGCTTGGAGGGAATCAGTAAGGCTTGCATTTTTTCCTGTCCTTTTTAAATAATATGTAAGTATACCTTTTCATGAAAAAGTCTTTGAGAACTAAAAGCTATTGCTCTCAAGTTGTTTGGCATTGTTTTGTATTGCTTGAAGTGTGTTATTCCCCAGGAACAGAGCAGACAAGGAAAGACAGGTGACATTAATGCCGTCCCACACTGTTGTTCTTTGTGAACTTGGGTCTCTCCAGCCACACACTTGGAGGAAATTCCATACAAACAGAGGAAGCCAGACTCTTTCTGGGAGAAGTTAGAAGCTGACTTACTACATTCGACATTGATGCCTGCTAAAGATAAAACCTGGGAAAAGGCCTCAGGTCCTATTCTCCATTGTTGCTGCCTGGACCCAGTGTGTATGTCTGCGCTGTGCGCACATTTCCCTGGGTGGGGGGCGCCATCAGCATGCAGCTGTCTGTGCAGGATTGCTGATGTTTACAGTAGCAAGTTAGCGCTGCTTTATGCCAAAGCATGTTGTTTCTTATTTTAAAGATGAGAACAATTGCTTCTCTCCCCCCAGTCCATTGTTGTTTGGTTTACTGGACTTGCAGGAGAAGGAAGCAGTAAATTACTAAAGGGGAAAAAAAAAAAGTGTAAATCTCACCAGGGTGTGCTCCTTGAATTTGGATGAAGTTTAGCATACCAATCAGATGTGATGATACGGAAAACAGGTCCTCTGTTTTGTGGTAAGTTGGCATAGGGAAGTGAAATAGAAGTCGTTAGACACTTGCCTGTGTCAGTATCTGTACCTTTCTAGAAGCTCCAGGCACTGCCTTAGTGTGATGGCTCCAGAAAGCCATCTGGTTAGCAAGCAGTAAGGACCCAGCAGGCCAAGCAGGACACTCCCTGGTCTCCTGAAGTGTTTTCCTTATTTCATTCTTGTCCCATCAGTGTCTGTTAATAACGGTGTGTTGGGGTGTATGTTGGGGTGGGGGAGTAACTCTTCCCTCAATCACAAGAGAAAAAGAAAAGAAAGGAAGACTTACCTAAAATTATTTTTTAATAATACAAATTACTTTCAAAACACATCTATAGAAAGTCAGTATTAAAGGAAGTCCAGCAGATATATCGAGAATTTACCTTTAATCTAAATAAACCATCTACTTCCCCATTCTATTCAACAAACCTTTCCTGAACACTGTCAGTTCCTGCCTGGCTCAGCTACCTCCCTCTACTGCCATGGTCTCAACCCTGGCTGTACACTGGGGTCACCTAGGGAGCTTCAGACCTGGGTCCCAACCCCAAGATGTTGAGCATTTGTGAAAGCTCTCCTAAGGCAGTTCTAAAGTGCAGCCAAAGTGGAGACACTGTTCTGCTGCCTCCCTCCCTTGTCCCCTCAGCTCCCATCTGCCCTTCAAGACCAGCACCTCTGGTTCCCTCTTCCCCAGCAGAGGCTGAAGTACTAAAGGCAGACCTGGTAGGTCTTAGAACACAGATTCTCAAATTGCCTGATGTAAGAATCCCTGGGGCACTCACTAAAAGTGCACATTCCCAGGCTCTTCCCCTGGAGATTCTGACTTAGTAGTTCTGGGACAAGAACCTAGAATCCACATTTGCTCCCCCCATGAAGTTCATGTGAATAGCATAGGTGGGGAAACACTATTTTATGACTTTTCTATTCAAAGTGAGGTCAGTAAACCAGCAGCATTGACATCATGTGGGAGCTTTTTAGAAACGCAAGATCTTAGGCCCCATTCCAAACCCACTGAAACAGAATCTGCATTTTAACAAGATCTCAGGTGATTCATATCACATTACAATTTCCATAGCTAGTTTCCCTACCTCTGATCCCTAAAGCTTTGATTCTTCATTTTCCTGTCAGATCAGTTCAGTCTCACCTCTCCATTGCAATAATTACTCATGAGAAATCATTATACTGAAACTGATAAAATACATTATCTGAATTCTCATAAATGGGCCAGTTACTTTAAAACATTTCTTTGAATGGGTGTTTCTGGCTTCTTATCCTCTGTTTTGTGGTAATATGGAAGATGAAACTTACAGAGCCTTGGAGAGCCTCGGCATCAATTCAAGAATGGAATGTTGCACTTGGTTCAATAAATAATAGGTAATAATCCATTTCAAAGCACAATAAACACCAACTAGAAGCTCAAGATTAAAAAGAATTTTAAAAGTAACCTACCATTTAAAAGTAGTCCTACCATTAATCTGAATCACTACAAATCCCCAAATCAAGCAACCATTCTGTTTAGACATGAACACCCCCCAGTGACAGGGAACTCATTACCTCTCCAGGCAGTCCATTTCTTCTTTGGTCAGCTCTGACAAAAAGATTTTCATACATTGAAAAAACTATTTCCGGGGTGCCTGGGTGGTTCAGTTGGTTGAGCATCTGACTCTTGATCTCAGCTCAGGTCTTGATCTTAGGGTGGTAAGTTTAAGCCCCGCATTGGGCTTCGCTCTAGGCATGGAGCCCACTTTAAAAAAAGAAAAAAAATTATTTCCCTATATTTCTTTTAAACAGAAAGTTTTTTGTTTTGGAAAAAAAATTGTAGAATTTTAGAGATTATAAAACAGTTTATAGCAAGGACAAAGTTTCTCTGCATGATTAACGCAAATACTAAAAATGTCTAATAGGTGAGAGCCAGCATGCTCCCTGCCCTCAACAGACTTGCAGCTTAATGATATACCAAATAAATCAGGAGTTAATGTTATTCAGCCGTAAAAAAGAATGAGATCTTGCCATTTGCAACTACATGAATGAACCTAAAGGGTATTATGCCAAGTGAAATATGTCAGACAGAGAAAGACAAATATCATATGATTTTACTTATATATGGAATCTAAAAAACAAAAAGAGCAAATGAAAAAAGCAGAAACAGACCCATAAATATAGAGAACAAGCTGGTAGTTGCCAGAAGGCAGGGGGCTTGGGGGTTGGGCAGAATGGGTGAAGGGGAGTGGAGGGTATGGGGTTCCAGTTCCGGAATGAATAAGTCACAGGGATAAAAGGACAGCAGAGAGGGTATAGTTCACGGTCACGGTACTGTAATAGCTTACAGGGACAGATGGCAGCCACACTTGGGGTGAGCACAGCATAACATATAGAGTTGTCCAATCATGATGCCGTACACCTGAAACTAATGTAACATTGTGTGTCAACTCTGCTTCAACTTAAAAAATAAATAAATAAAAATAAATCAGGAGTTAAGTCCTTTGTGATATATGATAGAATAGGGGTAAATGCAGGACTAGAGAAGCTTATCAGAGTGACACCTAATCCAGTCTAGAGGGTGACCATGCCTGAGAAACCACATCGAAGCTGAAGCTGAAGCATGAGTGGCTCTAAGTCAGTGTTGCCAGTTTTTGCATAGTATGAAATGGTTTTATTTTTTCTTCAATGTTATATTGAATCTCTCCTGATAACTTCCTACTTTTGACTTTCAAAACTTAGAACAAACCCATGCAAATATGCAACCTCATATCTGATTTAAAGGTTCTAGCACCTTTAATGTGTGAGGACTGGGAGGAGGACAAAGGAAAGGGACAAGCATCTCTTTATTTAACCGGACACAGTAATGGTTTTCTCAGTGCACCTCTGGTTAACATGGACTTCTCTTGGTGTAGGCTCTCTTACTGCAAGTGTAGGCACATGCGTGAGTTCCTCAGAGGGTCCTGCAAGTCCTTTCCACTACACAGTTCCAAGACACTTCTCCTCTTCTACCCTCACCCATTGGTCCATCCCACAGTCTCCAGGAACAAGTGCCCCTTGCTGACAGGTAGTCTTCCTGGCTAGGGTATTGGCAAGAGGTCTTAACTTAGCTGCTTTTCATGTTGTCCATTATCCAGTTTGCAAAATACAAGATCAACACATACACCAAAAAAAATCATATTTCTAAATCTTAAGAACAAATAATTAAAGACCAAAACGTAAAAAACAGTATAATTTAGAATACCTCCCCCCATATTAAATACTCAGGTATAAATCTAACAAGAATGTGCAGGCTCTGAGCCAAAAACTATAAAAGGTTAATGAAATAAGACCTAAATAAATGGAGACACATACCACGTTTGCAAATTGGAAAACTCAATATACTTAAAGTGTCAGTTCTCCCCAGATTGATCTATAGGTTTAACACAATCCTAACCAAACTCCCAGCAGAACTTTTTGCAGGTAAAGACAAACTAGTTCCATAATTTATGTGGAAGGGCAAAGGAACCACAAGAGCCAAAATTTACACTACTGATTTTAAAATTACTAACAAACATGGTAATCAAGACAGTGTGTTATCAAAGAAGGAATACAGCCACTAGTGAATGGAACAGAATTAAGATTCACACAAACAATGTCAATTGATTTTTGAAATAAGATACAGAAATTCAAAGGAGAAAGAATGGTCTTTTCAAAAAATGATGGTGGAACACTTGGACATCCATTATTCAAAAAAACGAACTTCAGCCTAAATCTTACACTTTATACAAAAACTAAATCAAAATGGATCATGGATAAATGTAAAACAGAAAACTTTATAAAACATTTACAATAAGACATAGGAAAATATCTTCAAGACCTCAGGTTAGGCAAAAAGCTCTTAATATGACACTGAACACACAGCTCATTTTAAAAATTAAGAAATTGAATTTCATCAGAATTAAAAACCTTTCCTCTGAGGTTCCACAAAAAGCTAAACATAGAATTACCATATGACTCAGCAATTCCACTCCTAAGTATGCCAAATGAGCTAAAAGCAGGAACTCAAACAAACACTTGTACACCCGTGCTCTTTGCAGTGCTGTTCACAATTGCCAAAAGCTGAAAACAGCCCAAGTGGCCATCAAATGAATGGGTAAACAATATATTCTATATACAGCAGTGGAATATTATTCAGCCTCAAAGAGAAATGAAATTCTGATACGTGCTATAACATGAGTAAACTTTGAAAACCTTATACTTCGTGAAGTGAGCCAGTCACAAATATTGTAGGGCCCCACTTATATGAGGTACCTAGAATAGGCAAATTCAGAGAGACGAAAAGTAGAATAAAAGTGACCAGGAGTTGGGAGCAGAAGGGAATGGGGAATAGTTTAATGGGTACAGAATTTCAGTTTGGGGTGAAGAAGAAGTTTTGCAAATAAGTAGTAGATATGTGGTGATGTTTCCACAATACTGTGAATGGACTAAATTGTGCACTTTAAATGGTTTAAGTTGTGTGTGTGTTTATATATATATACAATTTATAGGGGGTTTTTTTAGATTTATTTATTTATTTGCGGGGGGGAGCAGGAGAGAGGGAGAGAGAGTCCCAAACAGACCCCATGCTGAGCATGGAGCCCCACGCGGGGCTGGATCCCACGACCCTGAGATCACAACTGAGCCGAAACCAAGAGCCTGACTCTCAATCGAGTGTGCCACCCAGACACCCCTATATATAGACAATTTAAACAAGAAAAGGATAGGGGGAGAAAACCTTTCCCCTGTGAAACATTCTGTGAAAAGAATGAAAGGACAAGCTCTAGACTGAGAGAAAATATTTGCAAATCACATGTCCATTAAAAGACTTGTATCCAGAATATATAAAGAACTCTCAAAACTTAACAGTAACAACAGATTATAAATGAGCACAGAACTTAAATATAAACAATTAAAATCTGAAATGATAAATTAGAAAGTTTAATAGTAAGAAACAATTTTAAAAAGTGGGCAAATTACACTTCACTCAAGAGGATATACAATGGCAAATAAACTCATAAAAAGACTCTCAACATCATTAGCCATTAGGGAAATGCAAATTAAAACCATAATAAGATATCACTACACACATATTAGGATTACTAAAATGAAAAATCATGACAATACCAAGTACTGGAGCAAACAACTGGAACTGTCATATGTTACTGGTGGGAATTCAAAAATGGTACCGGGCGCCTGGGTAGCTCAGTTGGTTAAGCGACTGCCTTCGGCTCAGGTCATGATCCTGGAGTCCCTGGATCGAGTCCCGCATCAGGCTCCCTGCTCGGCAGGGAGTCTGCTTCTCCCTCGGACCCTCCCCCATCTCATGTGCTTGCTCTCTCTCATTCTCTCTCTCTCTCTCAAATAAATAAATAAATAAATCTTAAAAAAAAAAATGGTACCAGCCACTCTGGAAAGCAGACAGTTTTCATTTTAATTTTAATTTTATCAAATTAAACATACACTCATCATATGACCCATCAATGACACTCGTACTTACTTGTCCTAGAGAAATAAAAATTATGTTCTCCCCAAAACCTGTACACAAATGTTTACAGCAGCTCTATTTATAATCTCCAAACTTGAAATGACTCAAATGTACTTCAATGGGTAAATGACTTTTTTAAAATGTGGTGTATCCATCCAATAGAACATGACTCAGTAACAGAAAGGAACCAACTACTGATATGGTCTTAGCTTAGGCTGCTACAACAAAATACCATAGACTGGGTGGTTTAAACAACAGATATTTATTTCTCACAGTTCTGGAGGCTGGAAGTCCAAGTTCAAGGTGCTGACAGATTCAGTTCTTTGTGAAGGACTGAGAGAAAGAGTTCTGGTATCTCTTCCTCTTCTTCTAGGGGCTCTAATCCCACCATGGGGACTCCACCCTCTTGACTTCATTTAAACCTAATTACGTTCCAAACATACAACGACATGAATGAATATCAAAGACATTATGCTCAGTGAAAGAAGCCTGTCTCAAAAAGTTAATATACCATATGCTTCCATTTATATGATGTCATGGAAAAGGCAAAACTGTAGGCACTGAGAACAGATCAGTGGTTGCTGGGGGGTGAGGGGTAGGAAAAGATATGACAACAAAGGCGTAAAAGAGTATTTTGGGTGATTGAACTGTTCTGTATCTTGATTGTGATGGTTGTTGCATGAATTTATACATGTTAAAACTCCTGGAGCTATACATTCCCCCCAAAAAGTCAATTTTGCTGTATGTTCATTTAAAAATTAAATTAAATGAAAATTAAAAATTAAATGAAAATGGAGAGCTATTGGTATCAGAAAAGTATCAGAAAGATCATTTTCTAACCTAACTATACTACAGGTGGGATCATTAGTAGTTATAAGTAGACAGGAGAGAAAGCCTGTTTAAGGGAAAAAACATTCGAAGAAAAAAAAAGTAATGGAAGTACAGTTAACCTTACAAATGTCAAAAGAGCAAAATATGTAGAGACAAACTGACATCGGCCTGTGAATCCAGTAGTGGAAAGAAGTCGCACTGGGAGAGAAGTAAGGGGTGCTGCTCAAAACACCAACGTCCAGAGCATGCTAATGAAAGAAGAACATGAGCAAGAGTCAGACCTGAAGAAGGCACAGACAGTTCCTTGGGGTCCACTTTGGAAGGGCGCAATATAGAGAGAGGGCCACTGACTGGGTGTCTGAATCCAGGAAAAGGGCTTAGAGCTGCCCAGGGAATAGGGCCCCAGAGGAAGCCACTGGAGTATGCATTCCCTGGAAGGTGCCCTAAGGAGAGCTACCAGGATACATACTAAAGCCCAAGTTAAGCATCATCTGCATTAAGGGTAAGGGTTGGGGGGTGGTCAAGTCCCAGCAGTTTATTACAAATGACAAAATTTAAATCTTCCATGCTTGGGTCATCTCTATTCAAGTGGAAATAGAGATGGGTAAACTGTTTTCTTCTTTCATCAACTGTTGGGCAGGCGAGCGGGGGTGGAAGTACTTTAGGTTTTTAGTGACAAGGAGCTGTTAACTTTCAAAGTGAAGGTAAATTCTTTGAAATAAAACAAGTTTACAGAGGTGAGCCAGTAATTTAAGAATTTTAATTATTGTATAGAAAATAGTAATGCATGGTGGTGATATCTTAAGATATTTTTACTATATATACCATATAGTCTTTGAACATTTATTTCTGAAATCTATCCCTTAATTTAGCAGAGTTGGACGTGGATTACTGTAATTGTCCACCAGAGGGAGATGCAAGACTGTGTTTTCCCCTTGGGACTCTGGTTGAACGGGCACTTTGGCCAAAATTTTTACCACGAGTTGGTATTGAGACAATCCAAGATGGAGAAAAGATTTATGATTATGGAATGAGATAAAAAGATAAAGAGGAGAGGAGGGGTTCTGGCCTCCTTAAATGTCCTGTTTTTCCTCTGGGTTTGGGGGACTTTCTCCTGATCCTCTGGGGTCTGCAAAGCAGAGCTATTTGTCTGCCTTGGAAAGCAGAGTCCTTAGGATTCCTGGCACTGTCCAAGCTGAGCAAAGTGTATAGGAGTACTCCCACCCCACCCACTGGCTGCCAAAGGAATGTGTTGTTCAGCTCAAGGAGTCATTTACTAAATTTCAGAAGATCCCTCCAGGGTATTATAAATGCCCTGACAGAGCCAAAGGCAATCCAGTTCTTAGTCATACCATAGAATTTGGTGGAGGATGGTTTTAGTCTTCTTGGGAAGCCTTCCTTTGTTAATTCACTCATAAAAGAGGAAGACTTTACCGGGCGGCAGGTATTGCTTCACATTTTAAAAGGGGTGTCTAGTAATAAGAAAGATCTAATGATGAAATAAGCCCGTGATCAGAAGCATACAAATGCTGCTCTAAAACTAATATTTCTGAACAGAATGTGTTGTTAGTGTAGTTTACATTTGAGGTTCTAGAAGACACCTATATATCACCTATTATGTGCAAAGGGAGATTGAAAACTAGAAGACTTCCTGACAAACACATACTAAGAGATGTATAAGTATACAGTACAATTCTAAGGTACTGAGTTTTCTCTTCATCATTCTTTTAAAATAAATCAGACATATGTGGTTGCACAATTACTTTCCATCCATAATCACCTAATTTCCCACATTAAGCCTCTCAAACAGATCTCAAAAATAAAAATAAAATTAGAGCTCAGCTTACTACCCACTAGGAAACAGACACCTCTGCATGGCTTGGCTCTTTTTCTTTTTTTTAATGACTTTAATTTAGTGAAATAATTTTAAATTGTTGCTTAACATTAAAGAATGTTTCCTTTTCTGACCAGTTGTTTTTTTTTTTTAATGACTTTAAATCCCACTTTATTTTAACACCTAGGATTTTGGGGTCTGGAGGATGGGGTAAAAGTGGGGTCATAACAGAGGAGTGTTTTTACTTTACTGCTAGTTCAGCAGATTGATATGAGGAAGCAGTGACTGGGGTTGAGAGTGCAAGCCCACAGGTCTGCAGTGGGGAAGAACCCCAGAGTCTTAACATTCTTTTCCTTGGGCTCTAATCAGCTGAGGGAACCAGTGAATGATGACGTACCAGATGGGATGTTTTAGTGAGATCCTCTCCAGACATGGTTTCTGATGC
This sequence comes from Mirounga leonina, assembly GCF_011800145.1. Lineage (NCBI taxonomy): Eukaryota > Metazoa > Chordata > Mammalia > Carnivora > Phocidae > Mirounga > Mirounga leonina. The sequence continues at coordinate 47,564,832 of NW_023270854.1, read as the reverse complement.
AGAACTGCTCTCGCCAGGTCGCAGGAGTGCAGGTGTTGTTACGGCTGCGCAGCTGGGACAGCCAGGGGATTGCCATGGGCCTCGGCGCTGGGTAGCTAGCTACAGAGCTCCCTGGACGGGGTTCCCCTGATACCTGCCAACAGTCATGCAAACGAATGGGAATTCAGCTTCAGTTCCAGAGGACATAAAACGACCTGTTTCAGTAAAACAGAAACTTAAGAAGGAAAAACAAACCAGCATAAAATGTAAACTTAGCTATGTTTGTTTTGGTCCTAGAGGAGCAGAGGTGATCAGAATGACTGCAGATTCCCGACACCTCATCCCTTCCTTTAGTTCATGAACAGACGCAGAATTGCAGGAACTTTTAGAGCCAAAGGTTAATCACAGAAAGGGATCAGTTTCCAGCTCCCAGGAACAAATCTGTGTAAGAAATTTGATGACATGTTCCTGGATTGACCGTAAAAACCATTTTCCCAAATAACATCAGCTAACTTTCTGGATTCTGTCTTTGGGACTATCCCCAAATTCTTTGGGGAAATCACTGTGTTAAATCAGTTCAGTTTTACCAGGGTATGATACAATTTGCAAAGTTATGTCATACGACCACATAGTGTGGATGAAAATACTATTAATTAGAGATAAGCATTTGTCCAAGAACTTGCTGGCATCAGATCTTGTAGGGAATTTAACTCAGTACTTTGCCATTCAAAAGACTTTCTAAAAATTGCCTTTTAAAAGTAGTTTAGGCTTGGGCGCCTGGGTGGCTCAGTTGGTTAAGCGACTGCCTTCGGCTCAGGTCATGATCCTGGAGTCCCTGGATCGAGTCCCGCATCGGGCTCCCTGCTCGGCAGGGAGCCTGCTTCTCCCTCTGACCCTCCCCCCTCTCATGCTCTCTGTCTCTCATTCTCTCTGTCTCAAATAAATAAATAAAATCTTTAAAAAAAAAAAAAGTAGTTTAGGCTTGATCCCTGAAAAAGCTATCCTTAGATCATAAAAATAAAATTTCTAATATACAGAATTCTTTTAGAAAGTCTTTTACAAGATAATAAAAATATAAAGCTCACTGTATATTTTTTATAAAGACTGGAAATTAGATAAAATGATCAAATTTCTTCACAATCAACTTTTTAATGGCAAAATATATTTATCTCAGAGCTTAATACATTTGTGTTTCCTAATAGCAACAGTATAAGACAAAGTCCCATGAGAATGAATTCAGAGAAACATGTGAACCTAGCCAAAGGAACACAGTTAGGAATTCAAGGTAGATCCAGGCCTAGAACACAAGTATCCTAATCCGGTGCTCTTTCACTGTCATCATGATGTTCCACTCTCCCCCAACTTGTCTTTCAACAATTTAGCAGGTGCCCCAAGTCCTCCTCTTGGAGCTGAGCCCTGGACCTCCCTGGCCTGGCCTTCCTATGCAGTCCTTCACATCCCACCTGCCCTCCCTCTGTTAATCCTTCCCTGATCATTCTTTCTTGCTCTCTACTAATAAAGCCATGCTAACATATGTCCGACCTTTTTTTCTCCAATCAAAAAACCATACTCCCCCTTCCCTCAACCCCAGATCTAGATTAGTTAATTTGCCTAATAAATGCATCTGTCCTGCATGTCCCTTGTAGGTGAGATATGCACTGTTTCTAGAGACAGAGAAGACATTACAACAGCATTGAGGCACCCCATGGAGGTACCTCCACTGCAAGTCTATCCCAGGGACAGTTATGACCACTAACCATAGATCATGGCAATCCAACCTTTACCTTTAAGAATAAGTATGTCAACACAAGAAGATTCTGGCCTTTGGTGGACCAAGATCAATGTGAAAATAGAGTTAAACAGTTTACAAAATAGCAAATAATAACTTCTATATAGTGAGCACCTGCCCTGGGCCAGAAATTATCACTGATTAGTTAATTAGCTGATTAGTTAATTCAACATCTATTCACAAATAACCGACTACTTGTAGGCACATTTTAAGGTCTGGAAAGAAGAGAGAGCATGATGTTTTCAAGATAGATCAATAAGACCAGAATATGAAGTTGTTTCCAGAAGGGAGTGGAAAGAGATGAGGCTCAAGGGGCAAACCCAAGGGCAAACAATGAAAGAGTCTTAGTGCTCCATAAAGGACTTTGACATCGATCCTTGACAAAAAAAAGAAGAAAGAAAGAAAGGAAGGAAGGAAGGAAGGAAGGAAGGAAGGAAGGAAGAAAGAAAGAAAGAAAGAAAGAAAGAAAGAAAGAAAGAAAGAAAGAAAGAAAGGGAAAGAAAGAAAGAAGGAAAGAGAAAGAAAGAAGGAAAGAAAGAGAAAGGGGAGCACCTGGCTGGCTCAGTCAGAAGGACATGTGACTCTTGATCTCAGGGTTCTAAGTTCCAGCCCCACATTGTGTGTAGAGATTACTTAAAAATAAAATCTTTTAAAAAAAAAGAGGGGGTACTTGGGTGGCTCAGTTGGTTAGGCCTCTGACTTTGGCTCAGGCCATGATCTCAGGGTCCTGGGATCGAGCCCCACATCAGGCTCTCCAAAGAGTCTGCTTCTCCCTCTGCCCCTCCCCCAGCTCATGCACTCTCTCTCTCTCTCTCAAATAAATAAATAAAATCTTTAAAAAAAAAAAAAAGGAGAGGAAAAGAAAAGAAAAGAGGAGAAAATAAAAGAAAATGAAAGGGTGGGCAGGTGCGAGGGAAGCCACTTAAGAGTTCTAACCGGGAGGAAATTCACATTTGAGAAAAATTCCTCTGGCAGCAGTACGGAGAATGGATTGGAGAGAAACAAGATTAGAGGGAGGGCAATCAGTAATCCAGGAGTGAGATAACAGCCAGAACAAAGATGGGAAAAGAGAGAATCAGAAACATCTGAGCCAGAGTAGAAGTAGAATTAGTAGTTCTTAGTTTAGTTTAGTTCTTATTTGAATGAGGTGAGTTGGACATGGAGAAGCTGAAGGTGACTCCCATATTTTCAGTTGAGGCAGTTGGGTGAATGAAGGTACCATTAATGGAGATAAGAAAGAACATGTTTGGGGAAGAAGATAATGCTTTGATTTGTCCACTGGATTTCAAATGTCGGTAGAATATCTAACTGTCCAATAGGCAATTGGCTATAGAGATCTGGAACTTGACTGAGGTATTGAGACCTGAAGATATAGATTTGGTAGTTTTAAATGTATCAATCAGTAATCCTCAGCAACAAATCTACAAAAATCAGTATTATAAAAGCCACATAAAAAGTCCATAGTGGGGGCGCCTGGGTGGCTCAGTTGTTAAGCGTCTGCCTTCGGCTCAGGTCATGATCCCTGGGTCCTGGGATCGAGCCCTGCATTGGGCTCCCTGCTCTTCGGGAAGCCTGCTTCTCCCTCTCCCACTCTCCCTGCTTGTATTCCCTCTCTCTCTGTGTCTCTCTCTGTCAAATAAATAAATAAAATCCTAAAAAGAAAAAAGAGTCCATACATTTATGGATTTTATCTGCCTAGAAACCCCTTTCTTCCTCATCTAGTAATAGTTTCTCTCTTCTTTTAGGAAAATGCTCCCTTCTCCACCTCCCACCGTGGTTCAGGTGGAGCCAATGTAGTGCCCTGTGCCCTCCATGGCCAGTGACCCAAGCTGGGCCATCACAATATCTTACACTCTTGTCCACAGTGTCAGTGACCTGACCAGAGCCTTTTATCTAGGTTTTTCTGAATTGTAACTGGGATGAAGGGCCCTTTCCTCTCATAGCAAAGTTGCACATGTGTCAGCACATAACCATTGGCTTATAGCACAGACAGGCAGAACCGCGGCGAGAGGGACTCAAACTGGGGCCTCTGAGAACTAGAGAAGGGTACCCCAATTACAATAGGACCTCGGTTCCCATTGTACTCTACTACACCCCTGCCTTTCCAGTGATAGCAATAGTAACTTCTTCCTAGGGTCCAAGCTAGTTCAAGCTGAGTTTCTGCCACTAGTAACCAGAAGTCCTGACTAATACAGAAATTGAGACTTGGATTGGCTAAATGACTTGACCGAGGCAAAACTGGGAATCAGACCCAGGGCATTCTGACCCTGCACCATGCTGCACAGTACCAGGATTCTAAAGTGATGTCCACTTTTTGTCTACAGAATCTCAGTCTATGTGGTTACATGAATAAAAAATAAAAAATGAATCAAGAGCCAGGTTCAAATTCATACAAGCTCAATCACTGCAATATTAGATAAATCAATTAATTTCCTTGAACTCCATTTGTAAAATGAAATAAATATATGTCCTGCTCACTTCATAGGCATCTGGTTAATTAAGAGGTTAATACCTGTGACAGCATTTTGAAAATAATGAAGAACCTATCCCAAGGTAAGTGTTGCCAATCTCAAGCAGTAATAGAAATGTGTATTAAATCCATTCTCTCTCATGTGGCTTAAACCTACAATCTTAGGGGTGGGAAACAGAAATCCAGAATGTTATCTCATCCATGTTAATTTCCATCTGAATAAACAGTCACTTCTGTGTTATTGTTGTTACCGAACATTTACTGAAAGCCAGACAGGGTCTGGGTGCCCTGCAAAATACAAAATCTAGAGAAATCTCTGGGAAAGGCAGGAAACTCAGAGCAATGGTTGGCATGGTACTTAGGAACAAAAAACCAAAGGTGTGGTTCCCAAGTCCCCTTCATAATTAACATGGCAGTGTGTCCACATTCTGAGCCTGTTCTGCATTGTCTTTTCCATTCCCCCCTTCTCATGGGGCATTTTTAAGACTAGTAAGATAATTCAGTATGCATGTTTTAGGGGACAGAGCATGATGTTCTGTAATTAGGCTTGGTTCTGTTTATTGCAGATAACCACTTCATTTTGAAAACAGAACCCTGTCTTTTCCTTTGGGGTATTTTTTATGACATCCTAAGGATGTCAGTGTTTTTCTTTGCTGCACAGGTGTACCATGCTTAGACAATAGGAGATTCTTTGTTCTGAAAATGTACATGTAAATCACATTTCATCAAAATCAAATTATATCCAAAATGCAATGGGATCTCTGCAGAAACTCATATGGGTGGTGGTGTTGCGTATAGCAAAGAGTGGAGGTTGGGAGTCAAAAAATCAAGATTCGAGCGTTAGTTCAATCATTTCCTATTTGTGTGACTCTTGGCAAGCCATTTAACCTCTTTGTCCAGTAGTTTTCACATCTGTAAAATGATGATGATATCAGTTCTTGACCTAACTTACGGATTTTGGTGAGCACCCACTGAGCTGTTTTCGAACTGGATGACCACTAAATCCGTATCCACTGGGATTTCAAGCCCTATTCATAAAAATCCAACTATAAGAACTGCAAACAACAAGGAAGGGGAGGGCAGTGGATGTGAAAATGAAACCATCCCAAACAACAGGCATATTGCTGCACCCAGCACTCAGTATTTCTTGAGTGAATATTTAAAAAGTACAACTGCTTCAGCCATTTACTATCCTATACACTGGAAATCACAAGCATCCCTACACTTGGGTGGCACTCGCTTATTCTTACAACCAAGGTCACCAGCAACCTAATGAAAAATAATTTATTATCAGAGACCACAGTTGCAAAACCATTTGCATATCTTAAGTCATTCATTTACCTGAGGAGTCTTTTATGTTTCAAGACAGTTCTCAGAGTATGGTTCTCAAGACAGCAGCATCAGAATCCACTCCAAGATTACATTTTGAAAATGTAGAATCCTGGATCCCAGGCTAGCTTTGGTGAATTAGAATCTCTGGGGATGAAACTAGATAATATTTAACAAACACACATACACACATGCGCACGCATGCACACACACATAAAACTAACCTACTCCTACACTGTAATTCTAAAGTTTGGGAGAGACTTCCAGGTTTCCAAGAACAAGAAGAACTATATCTTCGGAGAAACCTGGCTCAGTAGAAATGCCTTCAACCTCTTACTTTTTTTTTATGCTAAACATAATAAACACTTCTAGTGAGTCTTGGAAATTCATCATGCTATAAAGAGCTAAAATTGCATTAAGCCTATTTAAAAAATCAGCACCTGAAATTCCAATGTTATAGAATTGCATATATGCCTTGTGAAGTGTAATACAGATGTTACATATTACATAGCTAATCATCCACTGATTTTAGTTTACTGTTTGGAGTATTCTTAATATCTGATTTTCTTAAAATGGGACAAGACTATAGTCAGAGCAAGGGCATGGTAAATTGGAATACCCTCCTTCTGAACAAAGGGGAGGTCAGGCACTACATGACTGTAGGAACCAGACATCTAGACTGGGTATAACTTGGAGTAGTGACTGTCAAAAACTGCAAAGCATCTGACATTTTACCCTACTTGCATGCTAGCAAGTTAGCCTGCCACAATTTTATTGGTGCTACTAGAAGATACACAATTCCTGGATCAGAGAAAAGACTGTATTACTCAAGGCATGGCAAGCAACATGAGCTTCATACCTGCAACCATTTCCCTTGCCCTCGGACCCCACAGAGGCAAAGTGGAGATGCCCAGGTGGATGCTGAACACACTGTAGGTTTGTATCACAGCTGAGCAACCCCAGGCTTAGGAAACCCCAATCTTAGGGTTGTAAGCAAACCTGCCCACCCTTTGCTCCAGAGAGAGACGCTATCTTTATTACAATGGAGAAAAACAAACCTTTGCTCCGAAGGGAGACACTATCTCTATTTTCCAAGACTGTTCACTATAAAACATTCTTTTTATTGTTTTTTATTTTAATTCTAGTATAGTTAACATAGAGTTATATTAGTTTCAGGTGTAGAATATAGTGATTCAACAATTCTATATATTACTCACTGCTCATCATGATAAGTGTACTCTTAATCCCCTTCACCAATTTCCCCCATCCCCTCACCACCTCCCCTCTGATAACCATCAGTTTGTTCTCTTTAGTTAAGAGTCTGTTTCTTGCTTTGTCTCTCTCTCTCACACACATATTTTTTCCCTTTGTTTTATTTCTTAAATTCTACATACAAGTGAAATCATAGGGTATTTGTCTTTCTCTGACAGACTTATTTCACTTAGCATTACACTCTCTAGCTCCATCCATGTTGTCACAAGTGGCAAGATTTCATTCTTTTCTTTGGCTGAGTAATATTCCATTATATATATATATATAACTCCACTCTCTCCTTCAAGAAAACATAAGCAGAGCATGCAGCCTGGTAAACAGTGGGTAATATATATATATATATATATGCCACTTCTTCTTTATCCATTCATCTATCAATGGATAACTTGGGTTGCTTCTATAACTTGGTTATTATAAATAATGCTATGATAAACATAGGACTGCATACATCCTTTCAAATTAGTGTTTTCATATTCTGCAGATAAATACCCAGTAGCACAATTACTGGATCTACTTTTAATTTTTTGAGCAACCTCCATACTGTTCTCCACAGTGGCTGTACCAGTTTGTACCACCAACAGTGTACACGAGGGATCCTTTTTCTCCACATCCTCGCCAAAACTTGTTTTTTCTCATTTTTTGATTTTAGTCATTCTGATAGGTGTGAGGTGATATCTCATTGTGGTTTTAATTTGCATTTCCCTGATGATGAGTGATGTTGAGCATCTTTTCATCTATAGGTCTTCTTTGGAGAAATGTCTGTTCATATCTTGTGCTCATTTTTAATTGGATTATATTTTTAGTTTTTGGTGTTGAATTATATTTTTGGACACTAACCCTTTATTAGATATATCATTTGCAAATATTTTCTCCCATTTGGTAGGCTGTCTTTTTGTTTTGTTGATTGTTTCCTTCGCTGTGCAGAAGCTTTATATTTCGATGTAGTCCAATAGTTTATTTTTGCTTTTATTTCCCTTGCCTCAGGAGACATATCTAGGAAAATGTTGCTATGGCTGGTATTCAGAGAAATTAGTGCCTGTGCTTTCTTCTAGGATATTTATGGTTTTAGGTCTCACATTTGGGTCTTTAATCCATTTTGAATTTATTTTTGTGTGTGGTATAAGAAAGTTGTCCAGTTTCATTCTTTTGCATGTAGCTAGCTGGTTTTCCCAACACCATTTGTTGAAGAGACTGCCTTTTTCCAATTACATATTCTTGCCTCTTTTGTTGAAGATTAATTGGCCATATAATCATGGGTTTATCTCTGGGCTTTCTATCTTCTATTGATCTATGTATCTATTTTGGGGCCAGTAACATACTGTTTTGATTACTACAGCTTTGTAGTATAACTTGAAGTCTGGAATTCTGATACCTCCAGCTTTGTTTTTCTTTTTCAAGATTATTTTGGCAATTCAGGTTCCATACAAATTTTAAGATTGTTCTAGTACTGTGAAAAAATGCTGTTGGTATTTTGATAGGGATTGCATTAAATGTGTAGATTGCTTTGGGTAGTATGGACCTTTTAACATTTGTGCTTCCAATCCATGAGCATGGAATATCTTTCCATTTGTTTGCGTCACCTTCAATTTCTTTCATCAGTATTTCAGTTTTAAGAGTATAGGTCTTTCACCTCCTTCGTTAAGTTTATTCCTAGGTGGGGTGACTCAGTTGGTTAAGCATCTGACTTCGGCACAGGTTGTGATCTCAGGGTCCTGGGACTGGCCCCGGGTCGAGCCCCAAGTCGGCCCACACAGGGCTCCACACTCACAGGGGAGTCTGCTTGTCCCGTTCCCTCTTCCTCTGTCCCCTCCCCCCCGCTCTCTCTCTCTCTCAAATAAATAAATAAAATCTTTAAGAAAAAAAGTTGATTCCTAGGTATTTTAGTATTTTTGGTGCAATTGTAAATGAGATTATTTTCTTAATTTCTGTTTGTGCTGCTTCATCAGTCCATTGTATCATTCACTTGCACAAAAGAGGATTTTTTTTTAAAGATTTTATTTATTTATTTGAGAGAGAAAGAATGAGACAGAGAGAGAGCATGAGAGGGGGGAGGGTCAGAGGGAGAAGCTGACTCCCTGCTGAGCAGGGAGCCTGATGTGGGACTCAATCCCGGGACTCCAGGATCATGACCTGAGCTGAAGGCAGTCGCTTAACCAACTGAGCCACCCAGGCACCCACAAAAGAGGATTTGGTGAGAAAAGAATCCCAACTCCACTCTCTCCTTCAAGAAAACATAAGCAGAGCATGCAGCCTGGTAAACAGTGGGTAATTAGTAAATATTAATTTCCTTTCCCAGTCTCCCTACACATCCTTCTACACATTCTCAGTACTTATTTATTCCTTTCGTTGACATCTTCTGTTACCTATTTTCAACTTTATAAAAAAAAATGTTGAAGCTAAAAGGATGAGTCACAAAGGAATTTGTCCTAGATGGCCTTACCCTTAACTTCGCCAAAAGTCTAAAGGACTTTTTTGAATGTTTCGTCCTGGAGTTTGACTCTGTGTTTCTATGCCTGTCTGGTAACACTAGGTGGTGCTAATGGACTTATCTCAGCTGGGACGCTTTTTTCAGAGAGCTGAAAGGCTAACTAACCTCACTTGGAATAGATGTTTTCATACATGTAAATCCAAAGGAGTAAATCTCTATCATCATCATCATCATCATCATCATCATCATCATCATCATCATCATCTATTCTTCTTGAAAATATAATGGGAAAATATTGCTTTAAGTTAAGAATGATCCTGGGCCTTTTCCTTCCCAAATTATTTATAGTTACCTCCTTTACCAAGGACAGAATTCAGCTATAATTTTGCAGAAGCTGTCATCTTATATTTATCTTCAAGAAAAGCTGTAGCCTGAAGGGAAGCGAGGGCAAAAATGAACTATTGGGACTCCGTCAAGATAAAAAGCTTTTGCACAGCAAAGGAAACAGTCAACAAAACCAAAAGACAACCGACAGAATGGGAGAAGATATTTGCAAATGACATATCAGATAAAGGGCTAGTATCCAAAATCTATAAAGAACTGATCAAACTCACCACCCAAAGAACAAAGAATCCAATCAAGAAATGGGCAGAAGACATGAACAGACATTTTTCCAAAGAAGACATCCAAATGGCCAACAGACATATGAAAAAGTGCTCAACATCGCTCGGCATCAGGGAAATCCAAATCAAAACCTCAATGAGATATCACCTCACACCAGTCAGAATGGCTAAAATTAACAAGTCAGGAAATGACAGATGTTGGCGGGGATGCAGAGAAAGGGGAACCCTCCTACACTGTTGGTGGGAATGCAAGCTGGTGCAGCCACTCTGGAAAACAGTATGGAGGTTCCTCAAAAAGTTGAAAATAGAGCTACCATATGATCCAGCAATTGCACTACTGGGTATTTACCCCAAGGATACAAATGTAGGGATCCGAAGGGGTACATGCACCCTGATGTTTATAGCAGCAATGTCCACAATAGCCAAACTGTGGAAAGAGCCAAGATGTCCATCGACAGATGAATGGATAAAGAAGGTGTGGTATATATATACAATGGAATATTATGCAGCCATCAAAAGGAATGAGATCTTGCCATTTGCAATGACGTGGATGGAACTGGAGGGTATTATGCTGAGCGAAATAAGTCAAACAGAGAAAGACATGTATCATATGATCTCACTGATATGAGGAATTCTTATTCTCAGGAAACAAACTGAGGGTTGCTGGAGTGGGGGATGGGGTGGGAGGGATGGGATGACTGGGTGATAGACACTGGGGAGGGTATGTGCTCTGGTAAGTGCTGTGAATTGTGAAGACTGTTGAATCTCAGATCTGTACCTCTGAAACATAATGCAATATATGTTAAGAAAAAAAAAGAAGAAGAAGATAGCAGGAGGGGAAGAATGAGGGGGGGAATCGGAGGGGGAGATGAACCATGAGAGACGATGGACTCTGAAAAACAAACTGAGGGTTCTAGAGGGGAGGGGGGTGGGAGGATGGGTTAGCCTGGTGATGGGTATTAAAGAGGGCACGTTCTGCATGGAGCACTGGGTGTTATGCACAAACAATGAATCATGGAACACTACATCAAAAACTAATGATGTAATATATGGTGATTAACATAACAATAAAAAAATTAAAAAAAAAAAAAGAAAAGCTGTAGCCTGAATGAAATCTTCTAAACTAGAAAGTCACAAGTCCTGGAAGAGTGACAACAATATGGAGAAGTGCTTTGTACAGCAAGGCAGAATTTTTCTTCCAGATCCAGACATGTTCAGGCAAGAACATAAGACTACAGCCAGCTGTAAGGGGGAAAAAATTCCTCTGCTGGTCCAGATCAACAAACAATTAAATCACTAAACTAAAGGACTCCTTTACCAATCTGTCTCATATCATCAGAAACTTAACTCATAAGAAAAAAGAAAGTTTGGTCTGAGTTAACTGTTTCCAGACTGTAAACTCTCAACCAGCATGTAATCCAGTGCCAGTCTAAAACACAAAGGAAGATTCATGTAAACCACACTTCCTTTGAATTGGATTACGGGAGAAAAAGAGTTCTAATTTGTGAATGTTAAAATCTCTTACCCTTGGGGCACCTGAGTGGCTCAGTCGTTAAGTGTCTGCCTTCAGCTCAGGTCATGATCCCAGGGTCCTGGGATCGAGTCCTGCATCAGGCTCCCTGCTCAGTGGGGAGCCGCTTCTCCCTCTCCCACTCCCCCTGCTTGTGTTCCCTCTCTCACTGTGTCTCTCTCTGTCAAATAAATAAATAAAACCTTTAAAAAAAAATCTCTTACCGGGGCGCCTGGGTGGCTCAGTCGGTTAAGCGTCTGCCTTCGGCTCAGGTCATGATCCCAGGGTCCTGGGATCGAGCCCCACATCGGGCTCCCTGCTCCGCGGGAAGCCCGCTTCTCCCTCTCCCACTCCCCCTGCTGGTGTTCCCTCTCTCGCTGTCTCTCTCTCTCGTTCTAGTAAATAAATAAATAAAATCTTAAAAAAAAAAAAAATCTCTTACCCTTAAATAACTCACTGACTTGTACAACTAAACACATGTGCCAGCTTTCAGTATCCTTTGCCTTTATGGATGCTGAGGCAGTATCAGGAGGCATTCTTGAAATACCACACCAATGTGCCCCTACAGAGTCAGAATAATAACTTCCAAATCTTAGTCACACTTCTGCCTGGTGGAATTTCCACACCAAGCTATAGATCTCCATTCTATAACTCATGAGAATGTCTTTGTGAACGGCTGCACCTGCAAGTTTGACACCTGGAGAATTCTTTTTTTGTGGACTAGATTATATTTAAGTAAAGATAACCTTAGATTTTAAGTAAACGTATCTGCCTCACCTCATAGCTGCCCAAGATCTCAGTGTTATCAGTAAAAGGAGGAATTTCAAAAAAAATTAGGAGAAAAGAAATATACAGGTAGATATTTATTAATAATATATTCACTCTTAAGCAGGTAGTAGATTCAATGTTCATTAGACTATTAAAAGCATAAGTAAACAACTATAACAGTAGTGAGCACTGTGCGATGTATAGAATTGTCAAATCACTATGTTGTACGCCTGAAATTAATATAACATTTATAACAACGATACTTCAGTAATATTTTTTTTAATTAAATACAAGAGTCATTTGTGAAGCAATGACAATAGTATTTGATGAACCAAGGACTATGATTATTCCAGTTCTGTCCACTAAGTAAATAAACAAGTCAAAAGCAACATAACTTATTGTACATCGGTGTGACTGCATTGCCAGATCTTCAGCTCAGTCCTAGATGATAACCTGCGCAAAGATATCTCAGAGTCAGGATATCTAGTCCTCTACCTTGCTGTGAACACAAGAGAGTGTCATGTTGATGATCTTACGGGCTTCAAGTCAGAAAAAGGAGACAGGTGCTTCCTTCCTGGGGCATTAAGGTGTGCACAGGTCGGAAGAAACACTGGAATTGTCCTGGGAGAACACTGAGTGCAAAGCCAGAAGTTTTGAAAGCACCAGTTGGAGCAAGGGAGCTTGGCAAGGGTCAGCTATCCCAGCAGGGGGTCAGGACAGAAAATGACAGACACAGGGCACCCTTCCTTGTCTGAGACCCTCTACAGCCAGACCCAAGGAGTGCAATGACAAAAACTGGGGACCAGGCTCCAGGGAGACACAGCTCAGAAGATGAAAAAAGTCTCTGGTTTTGCTCAAGGTTCACAAACATGTTCTACATTAGTCCTTGATGTTAAAGGTCTTCTTAAAACTCATGAGCATGCCTTAGTTCTTTCCGTAGGTACAGAATGCTATATACAAGCTCATGTCTTTGATCCCTTATTCAGAGCATATATCTATTTACTCAGCACTTACCCACTCTGTTCCTGGGGCTCTGTGAGGTATCAGAGTCACCGTAGGGAAAAGAGAAGGAGACCCAGAAGTTAAACAGCAACAGAGAGAATGGGCTCTGCATGTGACTTTCATATCCCTGGCAAGAGACGTTCATATTGACATTTCCCTCACTCTCTTTGACCCGCGTGTATCAAAAAGTCTCCTGAACCGCAAGTCCCAGTTAACTTAGGATCTAGTTCATTTATACTTCCCGTACTATACTTGTTCCAAATGTAAAAGTCTAAAAACTTCTATCTTTATTACACTCTCCTCTCACCAGCAAGGTACGTGATCCACTTCCCAAGACTCTAAAACGCTACAGATGCTAATGAGGATGCCAAGTCCAAAACAAACACATTAGCAAGTCCCTGGAAGTGTGCAAAGCAACGAACACAAGCAGGGACTTTCCACACTGTCAAGCAAATGCATCATAAGACCTTAGCCCAGGCAGTTATCAGGTTAAGCATAAATTCTTTGATGGGCTTGTTAAAGGGAAGCAAATAAATTGGAGGCGACTCAAAGGCAGGGACTATGTTCAACTTCTTTGTAATTCCCCACACTAACCTAACATGATGTTTGGTTGATGGTTGTTCCCTGATTAACAATTAGCTTTTGTTGATTTACCCCTTTTCTGTGCTTTTCAAACAAAAAATAGGGCAGTGTAATGAGGGTTACATGAGCAACAGGATATTCTTGACACACTTTCCTGGAACATAAAATTCACTCAAAGATCTAGAGGCATAACACATTACCCTGTATTTTTTTTTTAACCGAGTGCAAAAATTGGCATGAATTTTTAAGATAAAATATGAAAATCAAAGACAACTCATACTTGCAGCTGGGCATTTAAAGACATACTCTCAGACCTCAGGAGATGCACACTCACTCTTTTTAGTGGAAAAATCTGCAGCATGCTTCTTGATGCCTAGTTGCACACACACACGCGCACATGCACATGCATGCATACACGCGTGCGCACATACACACACAATTTGCTTCCCCCCTTCCTCCCAAAAAACTACAGATTTAAACCCAGAAATTCTACTTTTAGAAGCTTATCTTAATAAATAATTAAAATATCTATAGTGAGTGCAAATATATATGTGGGTGCAGCATATATATATATATATATGCAAATATATGAGTGCAGCTATTAATCTAGGATTGTTTTTAAAATAATGAAAATTATTGAACATTCTAAATGTCTCTCCTTAGGAGACTGGTAAAATAAATTATGCAGTAGACACAAATGAAATTTTACTTAATATAATGGTGTGGATACATTTATTGATATTAAAAGATGTCCACATATACTAAATAAGCACATTAAAAAATAGTGTGAACACTATGATCTCAATTTGTTTAAAGATAATGTGTATGCACGTATGACCATGTATGTATCTTCAGGAAAAAGTCTGAAAGGATACGTAACAAAATAATAACTAATAATTTCTGAGTGGTAGAATTATAGGTGACTTTTTTCTTTATTGTGCTTTTCTATAAATTCTTATTTTTTTAAAATGAGCACTATGTCAATTTTTAAATCAATGCTTATTAAAGGAATTTATATAATGCAAAAAGTATAAAGAAGAAAGTAAAATAATCATCCCCAAATCTTGCCATCCAAAAATAACCACTTTTTCATTAAGTGACCATCATTCCAAAACTAAGAGAATCATCCTAGATATCTCTATATGCACAAATACACATAGACATGTACATTAGGTAAACGATAACTATATAAGCAGATCAATTGAAATGTATTAAAATAGAATCACACTAAACATGCTACATTGTCATAAAACGTGTTAAATCTGTCATTGATTTTAAAAGAAGAAAATGAAAATGAAGTGTACTAAAATAATTGCTGAACTTTAGCTGTTTTTATCACTATAAAATATATTATTTCCTAAAGGATTATTTCTCTCTAATGTTACAGAAAAATTATAAAATATAAACAGTTTCAATCATTAAATAATGATTAAAGTACACATTTAATATAGACAGTACCAACTGCCTTCTTCTTAAGCAAGGTAAGAAAATTAGCAAGCTTTCATTTCCTCCTACAATCTTATTTTGGTTACTTATTACATTCATACTTCCAGGTTTTGTAACACTTACATTTGCTTCTACAGCCATAATTCCTATGGTTGCTAAATCTTAAACTGATCTAAATAGATCTCATAATCATTGCTTGTTCTTTTACCACATCTTTTCCATTCCTAAGTTCTATATTTTTATTTCTTTTTAAAGATTTTATTTATTTATTTGACAGAGAGAGAGAGAGCACAAGCAGGGGGATCAGCAAGCAGGGGGAGAGGGAGAAGCAGGCTCCCCGCTGAGCAGGGAGCCCGATGCGGGGCTCGATCCCAGGACCCCGGGATCATGACCTGAGCAGAAGGCAGATTTTTAACGACTGAGCCACCCAGGCGCCCCCTAAGTTCTATATTTTTAATTTATTCTTTGATTACCAGTATTTCAGCATATTGTCTCTTTTTTTTTTTTTCCCCAATGAGGATTCATATATGCTGTATTCACTGAGTTCTTGAATGTTTAGGAATAATTTCCTGTTATCTTTATACATGAGTGGAAACTTGGCTGGGTATTACGTTCTTGGGTTATGTTTCCTTCCCACCATTATCTTCTGACATTGAATCTTACTATATATATTTCTGTATTATATTTATGAATAATTTTCTGTGTTATTTGTTCGTTTCCTACTTTAGGGGTTCCAATTATCTCTCTACTACAGCAGCTTTATCTCCTCTACATTATCTTCTATTTAATTATTTTAAAGTATTGTTTGCTTTTATTCAATCAAGCCTTCCCTCCACATCAATAGCTCAGTTTTAAGACAGGTCTACTTTGTTCATTACCCTATCAGGTAAGTTAGTTTTATTTGGTGTTGGTCCTCTGTTTTGTTTTGTTTTGTTTTTAGCTCTGTGACCTTCCTTTTCATTTCATTCCGCTATGTGAAAACTTATTATATGCATGCCATGTTCTTATTAAATCCTTTTATGTATAAAACACTCATGGAGAAATATTTTTGTTCCTTTTATTGATATGTTTTCTGGACTAGGTGCTTCCTCAGTCTTTGTTTTCTTATATCTTTTGCTTATTATCATTTATTGATTTCTTTGGTATGTTATGTTCATATACCTGCCACATTGTTTCTTTTCAAGTCAACATTAGAAGTTCTATTCAGATCTTCTGTTTGTATTAATGTGTATGAATTCTCTCTCTGTATCTTATCTAGAACTTATTAGATTAGTTTTAAGAGGCCCATTTTATGTATTTTAACACCTCTAAAATTGTTGAGCATCTTACAATTTAATTGGCAGTGGGTTTTTTTTTTTCCATTATTTTATTTTTCCCTTCTGGCTACAGTATCAGAATATCTATACCTCTACTTTCCTCAGACTTCCAACCTCAAAACCACTTCTCATTCTCTGCAAATGGCCATTTATCCTATTTCATAAGAAAATAAAATCATTAGACGGTAAATTCCTCAACTTTCCATAACAGAACTCAAAACATCAGAATTCTTCCCTCCAGCTGCAGTGGAAAATGTGCCCCTCCTCTGTTCCAAGGCTAACTGTCCTTGCTTTGTGATCTGGACCACACTTCCTCTAGCCTTCTTAGGAACCTCAGCTTTTCACCTGTCTGCTATCACTCATCTATCTTCAAACTTTTCTCTTTCTACTAACTCCTTCCCAACAAGACTAAGCCATCTTTTAAAAATAAATAACCTCCTTCAGGGTCACATTCCTCTTTCTCATTCCAAGCCAAACTTCTTAAAGATATGTCTAGACTCACTATTTCCATTTGCTCTAATCTGACTCACTCCTTATTGACTTCAAATTGTTTCTGACCCTGCCATTCCAGCAAAAAATTGCTCTCAGCCAGTCAGCAACAACTTCCTTATTGCTAAATACAATGAACTTCATTCTGATCTGTACTCTTGCATTTGTGGTGGCTGATCACTCTTTCCTCTCAACACCCTTCCATTGGTTTCTATTCTGACACACTCTTCCGGTTTTCCTTCTACCTCTCTGATTACTTCTTCTCAATATCTTTTGTAGCATTCTCTTCCTTTGACTATCTCTTAAATTTTCTGTTCTACAAGGATCATGCTCAGATCTTTTCTCATTCCACATACCCTCAGTATATGAGTCTATCCACTCCTTTGGCTTCTATTACATTATAAGACTCTTAATTTATAGCTCTAGTACCAAATGTCTTTCTTGTATATTTAACCATTTATTAAACAACTCAGTTTGGATTTTCCACAACCAGCTCAAACTCATCAGGTCCAAAAGTGAACTCAGAATCTTCCATTCAAACCTGCTCCTCATCTTCCATTGGCAGCTTCTCTAAATGTTGCCTACCAGTTGTTCAAGTCAGATACTTAGGAATCATCTTTAACCCTATGTCTTCCTTCTCTCATGACTAATCACCAAGCCCACAGTTTCACCTCTTACTAAAGTTCTCTAAGCTTCTATCACCATTGCCATTGCCTATTTCAGGTTAGTTTATATTTCCACTGTTGTTACAATAGTCTCTGAATTTCTTTCTAAAGTGGGTTACTCATTGCCAGAGGCAAGGGAAACAAAAGCAAAAATGAACTATTGGGACTTCATCAAGATAAAAAGCTTCTGCACAGTGAAGGAAACAATCAACAAAACTAAAAGGCAACCTATAGAATGGGAGAAGATATTTGCAAATGACATATTTGATAAAGGGTTACTATTCAAAATCTATAAAGGACTTATCAAACTCAACATCCCCCAAAAAATCCAGCTGAGAAGTGGGCAGAAGACATGAATAGACACTTTTCCAAAGAGCACACCCAGATGGCTAACAGACACATGAAAAGATGCTCAACATCACTCATCATCATGAAAATACGAATCAAAACCACAATGAGATACTACCTCACGCCTATCAGAATGGCTAAAATTAACAACACAGGAAACAATAGACGTCAGTGAGCATGTGGGGAAAAGGGAACCCTCTTACACTGTTGGTAGGAATGCAAACTGGTGCAGCTGCTCTGGAAAAGAGTATGGAGTTTCCTCAAAAACTTAAAAATAGGACTACCCTATGACCTAGCAACTATTCTACTAGATTTACCCAAAGGATACAAAAATACAGATTCAAAGGGATACGTGCACTCTAATGTTCATAGCAGCATTATCAATAGTCAAACTATAGAAAGAGCCCAAATGTCCATCGACTAATGAACAGATAAAGATGTGGTATATATACACAATAGAATATTACTCAGCCATCAGAAAGAATGAAATCTTGCCATTCACAACAATGTGGATGGAGCTAGGGTGTATTATGCTAAGTGAAATAAGTCAGTCAGAGAAAGACAAATACCATATGATTTCACTCATATGCGGAATTTAAGAAACAAAACAGATGAACATACGGGAGGGGTATTTTCATCTGTTTATTTGTATGGGTGGGGGGAAAAAAGAAAAAAAAGAGAGAGGAAACAAACCATAAAAGACTCTTAATGATAGAGAAGAAACTGAGGGTTGATGGAGGAAGGTGGGTGGGGGATGGGCTAAATGGGTGCTGGGCATTACCACTTGTGATAAGCAGTGGGTATAGTATGTAAGTGATAAATCACTCTATTCTACTCCTAAAACAAACATGGCACTGTATGTTAACTAACTAGAATTTAAATAAAAATTTGAAGAAAAAATATCTAAAGTGGTGTTACTAAAATTTCAAATCTGATCATACTATATCCCGTTCCCTTTAAAATCTTTCAATAACTAGCCAGTGCCTATGGGATAAGCTCCAAAAACCTTAACCTGGCATAAATGACCTTCCTTGATTATGGTCTCTCCCTACTTCTCCAAACTCATATTATGCGCCTCACATTACATACTCCAGTCAAGCTAGACTACTTATAGTTTACTAAAAATAATCAAGTTTTCTTTCGGCTTTGCCCATATTATTCCATCTATGTCCATCACTCTTGTCCCTCCCCTTGGCCCAGCTGAATCCTAATAACCCTTCCACTCTCAGATTCCTTCTTCCAGGAAACCTTCCTGAATTCCCAGTTTCAAGTTAGATGTCCCCTGCCTAAGTACTCTCACAGCATCCTGAACTTCCCTTAACATATTTTACTGTAACCGAATTGCCTGGTTATTTCTCTAAAGTGGGATTATAAGCATCATGAGAACAAGTGTGGAGTATTTCTTGTTCACAATTATATTTTCAATTTCTTAAAAAAAAAATACTTTTTGAAAGACTGAACATATTTTGAATGACTGAATCAAGACCACAGGAGGAGAATTTGGCTTTACAGAGAGAAAAGCAAACAGTCATATAAACTAAAAACACTTCTTCCTTAGTGAATGGAGGAAGAGATGAGAGTATGTGTCTTGGTTTTGTTAGTTCTTGATGGAAAATATTAGATAATCATATGGGATAGCCATCATTTGACAATTTCTTTTAACTACAAAAAAAAATTTCACATAGGTCAATTTAATACAGTCTTGTGGTATCAGATCTTGAGTAACCAATATCCTGATACCAGGCTGGGGGTGCCTGGATGGCTCAGTAGGTTAAGCGTCTGCCTTCGGCTCAGGTCATGATCCCAGGGTCCTGGGATCGAGCCCCACATCAGATTCCCTGCTCAGCAGTGAGCCAGCCTCTCCCCCTCCATCTGTCTGCCCCTCCCCAAGCTTGTGCATGTGCTCTCTCTCTCTTTCTCTGTTAAGTAAATAAATAAAATCTTGAAAAAGAAAAGAAAAAAAGATCAAAGGCTGGATCCAGGTCCTTGAACTTTAACCTCCTTCAGTGGCCTTTAATCTGCTAATTTTGATAAATGAGTCAAGAATGTATCTCCATGCATAAGATACAACTGAAATTGAACCACTTTTACACAAGACATGTTCTGTCCAGCTAAATCCCTACCACTTCCTCTGGTCTCATACACCTGTCCTGTCCATATATTTATGCTACCAGTCTAGCCCCTTCAAAGAATTTGAGTTTGGGACCCTCAATTAAGAACCATACCTGTTTTTTCTTGCCCCAGGTCAAACTCAAGACAAATATTTC
Organism: Mirounga leonina; assembly: GCF_011800145.1. NCBI lineage: Eukaryota > Metazoa > Chordata > Mammalia > Carnivora > Phocidae > Mirounga > Mirounga leonina. Next base: position 47,544,549 of record NW_023270854.1, on the reverse strand, counting down.
TGATTTCCCTGTGCATAAGAGGGAGTAAGCCTGGCAGTTTCCTCTAAAAGATCATCATTCATTCTTATTAGTATCAGAGAAAGGAGGTATCTTTAGGATCAGAGACAATGACTGCTTAACATACAAAATGTTTACAGAAACCTCATATGCCAAGTGGTTTTTAATAGTTACTTTTAAAGATACTCAGACTGACAGAAATGTAACGCTTTAGTTACCTCGTGTGAATAAACAAGTTCAGATTCTGTGGCTTCTTTCTTAAAGGTTGCTATTCCTCTACCATTTTTATTAGTAAATAAAAAATGTAGAGGGAATTAAGATATGCTTTACTTCATATTTTGCCTGTAACAAAACCACTATATTGATGAAAACTAGAATAGTCATTTATTTCCTAGCAACCAAATAAATTTTATAAAGCTAAGAATTAGTCCTAAATTTTCCCTATATCCTCTCTTATTGTTAATGTGGTTGATCTATTTTTGTACAGGTAGGCTGTATATATTACAAAATAAACCAGAACACTGAGGAAAAATGAGTAAAATCAGGTAATAACCAAGCTGGATCATTCATGTTCCAAATGCTCCTTTTCATCAACCAGGGGTTTTCCCACCTAAAATCTCCAGACGTAATCTTCCTTATAAGTGAAGATTCATGCTAAGTTAACGTAATTCCAACACCACTGATCAGTTTGGACAATTTAATGGAGTAAAGCCCCGTCATTTGGGATTGTTTATTGAAACAACTGATTGACTAAACTGTTCACTTTTCAGGTGGGTGTGTTAGTTTAATGCAAATGCAATATTATTATAGCATGAGGTCAAGCATAGGAAAAACTCAGTCCCTGAGTGGGACAATTTTTACTTTGGGCAATGAAGAATGGGCAATTCTTCACTTACCAGGATAGATGACTATTATAAAAACTTCTGCTTATAGTCTACAGGCAACTGGAGCCATCATGATAAATCAACATCTACAATATTCAGCCCAGAATGGTATCTTGTGAAGCAGGGTTCTTTCCCATCTTGTTCACTATTGTTTGGTCTATGCCTAAACTGTAAGCATTCAGAAAATATTTGTTAGAGGAGTTAATGGAAAAAAAAATCATCAATTGCCTATCTATCCACAGAAAATATTTTGGGGGGAAAAAAAAAATCCAACCAGTCACATTTGATGTCTCAAGGTCTCCCATTATAAAGACTCCTAGGTAATTACAGAATTGAAAAAACACTGTGGGCCCCAGTACTGATTTGAGTTCAAGACAGTGGTTTCCAAACTGTAGCATGTATCAGGATCACCTAGAGGACTGGTTAAAATCCAATCAGCCCTAGAGTTTCTGCTCAGTAGGTCTGAGTAGGGCCTGAGAATCTGCATTTATAAGTTTCTAGGTGAAGTGGATACTGCTGGTCCAGAGGCCACATTTTAAGAACCACAAATTAAGAAAAGCAGACTACAGCTGACATGTGAACAATACGGGAATTAGAAGCACCAACCCCCCGATGTGATAGAAAAACCCATGTATAGGGGTGGCCTGGCTGGTTCAGTCAATAGAGCATGCAACTCTTGATCTCAGGGCTGTAAGTTCAAGCCCCATGGGCGTGGAGCCTACTTAAAAAAATCCATATGTAATATTTGACTCCCCCAAAACTTAACTACTAATAGCCTACTATTGACAGGAAGCCTTGCAAATGATATGAATGTACAATTAACACATATTGTATGGTATATGTATTAATTCTTTATTCTTACAATAACACCTAAATTTTTCTTAATTTTTATGGTATTTCTAGGCTATTTCATCTGCAAGTTTTTTCAAATTGTTGCAAATCTTCAAAAAGTTTTCCAATATATTTATTGAAGAAAAATCCTCATATAAGTGGACCCATGTAGTTCAAACCCATGTTGTTTAAGGGTCAACTGTATTTGGTAAGAATAGCCTTTTATTTTGTTGACTAACATGTTTCCTGCAAAAATCATGTTTATAAGCAGTAGATTTCTTTTTTTCTTTTTTTTTTTTAAAGATTTTTTATTTATTTATTTGAGACAGAGAGAATGAGAGAGAGAGAGAGAGCACATGAGAGGGGGGAGGGGCAGAGGGAGAAGCAGACTCCCCGCCGAGCAGGGAGCCCGATGCGGGACTCGATCCAGGGACTCCAGGATCATGACCTGAGCTGAAGTAAGTCGCTTAACCAACTGAGCCACCCAGGCGCCCCTAAGCAGTATATTTCTTGCACATGCAACACAATCTTAACAGTTCCTTGGAATTCATATTGTCTCTATTATCCTGTGTGGTATCCAACAGCAAATCTTTCTAGTTCCTGTCAGTTAGAACCTGTCAATTCGTTGGCAAGAAAAAAATTCTGCAAGCACACCATTCTTCTTGATACCACACAACTGTCCAAACAAAATTTGCTTTGCTAGGTAGGCATTATTTCTTAGACTAGGTTTAATTGCCCTCCACATTATGACACTATCTAAATAACTTATGTCATTAAAAGCATTAACAAACTATAGCTGCTCTTCATCAAACTGAGGTATGGCAGGTACATTAGTGGTAAATACCTCTAAATGGTAACAAGGCTTATGGATAAAATTTTGGCACATTGGTAAGAACTACATTTATAGTAATATTGTTAATGTTTCTAGCTTCATCTTTGGAGCCTAGCCAGTGTAACATACCTATCTTTGTTAAGAATTTTGCAGGTACTGGGGCACCTGGGTGGCTCAGTCGTTAAGCATCTGCCTTCGGCTCAAGTCATGATCCCAGGGTCCTGGGATCGAGCCCCGCATCAGGCTCCCTGCTCCACGGGAAGCCTGCTTTTCCCTCTCCCACTCCCCCTGCTTGTGTTCCTGCTCTCGCTCTCTCTCTCTCTGTCAAATAAATAAATAAAATCTTAAAAAAAAAAATAATTTTGCAGGTACTTTACAAAGGTTAAATAATACTCATCTTTTAGCAAAAGCATAATCTCTTGCAGGTTTTAGATATTAGTGCTTTTTATTTTTTAACAAAAGTAGTGTTAAATAGAGAGTAGGCTCCTTAACTGCTCTAGTGGGAAGTTTAATAAATAATTAAAGAACAATAGCCCCGCACATTTACTAACCCACCTCTCTCTGAAATGTATCACTTTCTTTGGAAGCTTTATATATCTCAATAGACAAGTAAAATAGTGAATTGAACATTTCATCTGCTTATTCGACAGAATTTCCAAAGTTGTTCATGCTGGAGGGTGGGGGGAGATGGGAGAACGTCTGAAGGAAGGAAATCACTCTGCTTTTCTCCTCAAAATATTACCTGGAAGGGCCATACCTTTGCATTAGCCATGCCAACACATGCTCATGAGTGTCCTCCCTCCTACCCAGGGCAAGTCCTAAGCAAGAAATTATTTACTTCAAATGCTGCCAAGGCTGAGTATCTAAAGACTGGTTTGTGTTGCACATCCATCAAGGAAGCAGTTTTGGGGCAAGTGCAAGTATCTGAGGACAGCACAGGAAGGCTTGTTGACAGTCCTTAGTTGGGGATTTTCTCAAAAAGATTCGCAAGATGCCAAGGTAATCTTGAGGCTTCTTGCCTCACCTCCTTTTATGTCCCTCCTTGAGCATTCTTGTATAAACCTGTCCTCAGGATGTCTTTCTGCCTCCTATAAACTCCCACCTCTGGGTAGCCTTGGCACATTTACCTTACCCTGAGGCCCTTGAATTACTTGCCCATTTCCATATTTCTATGCTAAAACCTTCCTTTGAGGCAGGAATGCAAGATACACCACATTCTCCTTTCTGGGTCTGGCGGAGAGAGCTCTCATTTCCTGGCCAAGTAGCCTTTCACTCAAGCTGTAATCTCCTTTTTCCCAGAAGATGCTCCTTCCCTCCAGAAATAAGAAAATAAACTATCTTAACAATTAATCACCTAGCAAGGGCCAAGTGAGGGACTCAATCTTTTAAAGAACCAGTTTGCAGACCATTTTGATTCAGAGCAAAACCTGAACTGAATCTAGATGGGAAAAAGCAGCCAGCTACCATAATACATGTTGCACCTCTTCGGGTGCTACTGGCTCTCCAGAATCTGTCTTAGTGTGCTTGGGATGCTGTAACAAAAGACTATAGGCTGGGTGCCTTAAACAACATAAATTTATTTTTCACATTTTGCAAAATGGATAGGCTGAGATTTTTCAAACCTTCAAGTTCTGGTTCTAGAATTGTTTAACAATTCGTTCTTCAATTCATCTTTCTCTTCTCATATTTTACTATAAGCAGTTAGGAAGAACCAAGTCACTCTTCCAACACTTTGCTTAGAAATCTCCTCTGCTAAATATCCAGTTTCATTGCTTGAAGTTCTACCTTCCATGCAACACTGGAACGTGAACACAATTCAGCCAAGTTCTTTGACACTTTACAGCAAGGATTGGCTTTCCTTTCATTTCCAATAACATGTTACTCATTTCCATCTGACACTTCACCAGAATGACCCTTAATGTCCTTGTTTCTACCAACATTACACTTGTTATTATTTATGGATTCTCTGAGAAGATGGAAGCTTTCTCTCTAGCTCTACTCCTTTCTTCCTGAGCTCTTGCCACCATTTTCCTTAATATCCATATTTCTCACATGCACCTCAAAACTCTTCCAGTCTCTATTTATTACCCCTCCCAAAGCCACTTCTACATGTGTAGGTATTTGTTACAGCAGTACCCCACTTCTCCCCCAAGCACCACCTCTCACCTCCAGCACCACTTCTCCCTCCAAGCAAAGTCCCATCAACTAGATTGGGATTTCATACTTTTCTTTGTTCCTCTTTCCACAACCCCAAAATAATAGAAGTTTCTCATTTGCCACATGAAACTACACTTGTCCTTTCCTTATCCAACCTAGACTCTCATCTGCCTTCATCTTAACTCTTTAGCTTAAAATTTTGCTTATGTTGGCTCATAGTCTTCCCCAATTCTTTCTCTCTATTAATTCTTGGTCTCCTTTTCAGAACCCTATTTCTTCCTTGCCTCTTAAATAGTTATATTCCCCAGCTGTTTTTCCTTGGCTCCTGTACCTTTTCACTCTAGAAACTAATATTCTTCCCTTTGGGGTGTTAAGAATTAGAAAAAAGCTATGGAAACCTCTTCAGAACATACATTTATTAAACATTTTTTTAGAGCCTATTATGTGCCAGGCTCTGTTCTAGTTGTTGAAGATATAATAGAGAACAAAACAGACAAGAACCCTGTTCTCATTGGGAAGACAGACAATAAGTAAATATGTCTAAATATATATGTGATTTCAAATAGTGATTATTGCTATGAAGAAAAACAAAGCAGGGTAGGAGAGTCATAGAGAAGAAAGACATCTCAGACAGATATTTGACCAGATGTTATTTAAAGCCATGACTCTGGATGAGATCACCTCAAGAGAAGAGGAAATAGAGAAGAGAAAGCTGAGGACTCAGCTCTGGGGTATTTCACCCTTTCAATTTCAGTAAGAATAGAAAGACCCAGTAAAGGAGACTGAGAAGGAAGCAGCTGGTAAGGTAAGAAAAAAACTAAGAAAATAATAGGTTCTGGAAGCCAACAACAACAAAAAAGTGTTTCAAGTGAGAGGGAGTAATCAACTGTGTCACATGCTACTGAGAGGTTGAGTAAGATGAAGATTAAGAATTGTTTATTGAACTTGGCAAGAAAGAGATCTTTACCAACCATAAGATTGGTTTTAGTGGAATCACAAAACAAGAGCTTGACTGGAGTGCGTTCCAGAAATAATGGGAGGTGAGAGGATGATTATAGACATCTCTTTCAAGAGAATTCCTATAAAGGAGAACAGAGAAATGGTGGGGGATAGGAATGTGAGGTCATGAGAGACCTTTTCTCGATGGGGACATATTACAGCATCAGGATGGGAATGATGATTAAAGATGAGAAAACAGATGATGCAAAAGAGAAAGGGGATGATTGCAAAAGCAAAGTCTTTGCGTAGAAAAGGGGCCAAGACCCAGTACACAACAAGAGTTAGAAGCTGGAACAATTTTCATGTTGCAACAGGAATAAAAGCCATGTCTGTACAGATGCACAGTAACCAGTAGATTTGGAGGTGAGAAGGTGAAGTAGTTCTCTTATGATTGTTCCTGTTTTCTCAGTCAATTAGATGCAAAATCATCAGTTGAGTGTGAAGAGAAAAGAAGGGTTGTTAGAGGTTTGAGAATAAGATTGCTGCAGTGCCATGGAATGATCCCTTAAAACATGTGGTCATAGTTTTAAAGTGAGACCAATCAGCACAATTGCATGTTTTCCTCCAGCAAACTTTCCTTAAGCAAACTTCAGATTAAGAACTTTTGCTCTGCATCCTCTCTCTGAGATGGATCCAAATCCACCCAAATCCATGACTTAGCCAACATTTATGTATCATGGTTCCCAAATCTGTATCCCCAACCCAAGTCTCTTTTTGGAACTCCAAATTCATCATGTCTACTACATTTGTCAACTTAAAATCTCCCCCATATCTCTTAAACTCAACATATCAAAACTAAAATAGTATTTTAAAAACTAATCCTCTAGTTGTTAGCTCTGCTAATGACCAACCACCCTGAAAGTCCTGCCTTATTTCTTCTTTGCGCACTCCACTCCTTGACCTCCAAATAGTCAGAGACTCTTGTGGAACCTAACTTCTTCACATCTGGCATATCTGTTCCTTCTAATTTCACTGCCATTTGACTGAATTGAGTCCTTTATCACTTCTCACCTCGGTTCCTGCAACAATCTCCTGTCTATCCCCACTTCAATCCATCTTCTGCACTGCTTCTAGGCTTCTCTTTGGAAAATGCAAATCTCATCACCTCACTTCCCTACTTAAAATATTTCACAAGTTCGCTTTCACTCAAGAAGTAAATTCACTTCAAGATGTCTTCCTGACTATCCTTTAGCCTAATATCCTACTAATTTGCCTCATGTCCTTTTCTTTCAGTCATTCCCAATTACAAATAATTTGCCAAAGCTCATGTTGTATCACACTTATGTACCTTCAAACATATCCCTCATTTGAAAAATCTTCTCTTCATCTTCCAATAGTACTGAGTCCTGGACCTTCCTTGTAAACTCTATCCTAACATTTCCTGAGCAAACTTCTTATGTACTTCCAAAGCACCCTAAATACACTACACTTATACTCACTTATCATACTGCCCTCACTTGATCCCACACCCCTTCCAACAATCTCCCCATCTCTCTGCTCTCCTCTATAGTTAATCACCATAAAAAAACTGTCGATACCCACTGTCACCCCTTCCTCTCCTCCTTTATCTCTGGAACACATTTAAATTGGTTTTTTCATCTTGACTATTCTAGCAAAATAACTCTTGACAAAGTCACAAATGTTTTCAACATAGCCATGAATAATGGTCAACCCTTAGTCCTCATCTTACTAATCTAGCACAGTTGCAGCATTTGATAAAAATCAATCATTCCTGGGATGCCTGGGTGTCTCAGTTGGTTAAGCATCTGTCTTTGAATCAGGTCATGATCCCAGCGTCCTGGGATCGAGTCCCACATCAGGCTCCTTGCTCAGCAGGGGCCTGCTTCTCCCTCTCCCACTCCCCCTGCTTGTGCTCCCTCTCTTGCTGTCTCTCTGTCAAATAAATAAATAAAATCTTTTTAAAAAAATGGATCATTCCTTCTCTCTTGGAAGACTTTCTTCTCTTGGCTTCTAGTCAGCACTTTGTTCTCCTATCTCATTGGCAGCTACTATTTCATCCCCTTTGCTGCTTCTCCTCATCAGCCTGATCTCTAAAACCTGGAGGGCTCTTTTCTATGTTCCATTGACTCACTTTCTAGGTGATGTTATCAATTTCATACTTTAAATAACACCTGTAAGGATAGCAGTGCCCCAAAATGAATCCCAACCCAAACATCTACACTGAACTCTAGACAAGAATACCCAAATGACAACTTAACACATGTACTTGAATGTCTAATAGGCATCCTACCAAACTCCTTCAGCAATGCTTTTCAGTAAATAGCAATTTCATTCTTCCAGTTGCTCAAGGCAAAAACCTTGGAGTCATCCTTGACTCTCTTTCTCTCACGTTCAATCCACTAGCAAATCTTGTAAGATCTGCCCTCAAAATATATCCACAATCCAACCACTTCCTACTCATCATCCTGGTCAGCCCATTCTGTCTCACTTGGATTATGTAACAGCCCCCCACTGGTCTCCCAGCTTCCATCTCATCTCCCTTCATACAACAGCCTGAGTGATAGAAAAAAAAAGTGTATTATGCCTCTGCTCAGAAATTATTTCCAGACCTCCAAATTATTCCCATATCAGAGGTATTATGGTGATTTATAAGACCCTACACAATCTAGCCCCCATACTGCCTCCCTAAACTCAACTCCAACAACTCTCCCCAGTACTCTACTCCAACTACACTGGCCAAGCATGGTCCTGCCTCAGGCCTTTTACACCTGCTGTTTTCTTTTCTAGTATGTTCTTCCTGGGGACATATACATGCTCACTCCCTCACTTCTTCACATCTCCTCCACCCTTTCAAAGAAGCCTTGTCTGACTATTACCAATTGTACTTATCACTATCTCCTATACTGTGTTTCTTGTTTTACCTTCTGTCTTATTCCATTATAATGTAAGCTCTATCAGGACAAGTACTTTATTTTATTCTATATTACTGCTATATTACTAAATTACTATATATTAATATATAATATACGTATATTATATGTATTTTATTCTATTTTACTGCTATATCCCTAGCACTAGAATAATGCCAAGCATTTGATAGATATTCAATAAATCAAATGGATTTAAACACTGTTTAACTTATGTGTCTCCCTCTCTAGAATCTATGCTCTTTTTTTTTTAAAGAAGGACCACATCATATTCAACTTTAAATCCCCTTTGCCTAATACAACACCTTGTAAGTTTGATCTATTCGTGAATAAATGACTGAATGAGTATACAACCCAACCGCAAGCATGAGGATGTCTTTTTTTTTTTTTTTTTAAGATTTTATTTATTTATTTGACAGAGAGAGACACAACGAGAGAGGGAACACAAGCAGGGGGAGTGGGAGAGGGAGAAGCAGGCTTCCCGCCGAGCAGGGAGCCCGATGCAGGGCTCGATTCCATGATCTGATGCTGATCATGATCAGCTTCAGATCATGACCTGAGCTGAAGGCAGACACTTAACGACTGAGCCACCCAGGTGCCCCAAGCATGAGGATGTCTAATGGCTAACAAAAAGTTGATACCATCAGCCAAGGGAAAAGAGAAAATGTGCTCCTGAGACAGTCTTGGCTCCAGAGGTGGCAGGAAACTCAGCCGACTAATTAGAGCTTCACATTCCCTTAGCCACAGTGATGGTTTCGGACATGGATCTCCATCAGAACCATGGCTTCCAGGACAAAGACAAGTGTTCTGTCTACTAGAACATGAACTGAGAGGATGTAAAGCCTGCAGTCTCTACCACCATCTCATGACTACATGGGATATTAGACTGAAGAAAACACAGAAAACAGAACCAGGAAATAGAGAAACCAAATCCTGAAGACATTGCTTTAGCTCTGAATTCAGTACTGCCTGAATGTCTACTCCACAGACTTCTAAGTTATATGAATAAATACATTCTCTTTTTTATTTAAACTGGTTTGAATTCAGTTCTCCGTCACTTTCTATAGAAAAAGAACATATTGATTGATTCAGGATCTTTAAAAAATTAGATTCCTGTGCCCCAATGCCAGATATTCTGTATGATTTTGTCTAGGCCATGGAATCTATATTTTCACAAGGTCCCCAGAAATACCCATCAGGTTCTGAGTTGCAAGCAGCAAACCGAAGTCTAGCAGAACTAAGATGAAAGTATCTATTAAAAGGACATTAGACAGCTTACAAAATAAATAGGAGGTCTGGAAAACCAAGCCTGGAGCTACGTAGCAAGAAATGAAGGCCAAAATTATGCTACCAAACTCACGCCATGAAGCAGTCACAGATAATGCCAAAGAACACTAAACATTATGGCTTGTACAACTGCCTCCAGGAATTCAGTTATGGGGAAATACCATCACCCCTAACATTGTTGCCACTACTATCCTGTAAATTCAGTCTTGTTGCAAACCAGTCCACTGCCACTGCCAAGCCAGAAGCTTGATTTTGCTACTCCAGCTAATGCTATGAGAAAGCCAGATTTTTCTATGATGCTCTCTCCTTTATACCCCTAGCTCCTCTGCATCCCACTAGAATTTTCTAATTCTAGAAAAGAAAACAGGTTCTGCCTTACAATGATACCCATAATGGCTGAAGCCTCTAATCATGTTTTCTACTCAATTTTGGTCTGAGAATGGAATTTAGAAGCAACCAACCATGAAGTAAGGTCAACCAAAAGAAGTCTTTTATTCTGCCAATAAGCAAGCCACAAGGAGGCCCATTCTTTGCTTGGGGGTCCCGCATTTATTTTATGCCTCTGGCATTGTTTCCCTCTTTCTCATATCAAAAGGCATTATAAATATTTCTGTTCAGACATACCAAATATGCCATTTTGATCAAATCACTAGAACAATCCAGGCTTACAAGTGATTTTACTAATTTTTTTCTTCAAATTCCTCATTGAATTAATAGTCCATACAACCTGCCAATCTAATGCCCACATACTAAAGATTAGAACCACCTGAAAGAAAATTATTTTAGTGACATGTTCCAGGAATTTGACATAATACATGGCATACTTACCAAAAAGCTATTAAGGAGAATTTTCTGTAATCTTATAGTAGAATTAAACATCAAAAATCTTTCCCTATAATTCCCTCTCTCTTTAGCATGAGAATGAAAGATTTTTCTCTCCTTCCACATGGACATTTGTCCTCAGCAGTTCTATTCAAATTATTCCAGTCAAGCAATTGGTCCCCTCTCTAATGATCCATTGATTTGCTCTACTCTGTCTGTGTTCCCTTGTGGTCTCTGACAGGACTCTGGAAAAATAACCAGACCTCTTCATTAAACTCAACATGAAGTGTGGCTGGCATGCTCCCTGCTTCATTCAACATGCAACTGTTACCCACTATCAGCTCTTTCACATGCTGAAAATTCTCAGGTGATGGGTCAGGTCAAGAATGAAGACTTTTCTGGCTCTCTTGCCACAACAAAATCTGTTTCTCACTGTGGCACCTGAATAGCTGACGAAGTCCCAGCAGAAGAGCCATCTTCCCTGCCACCCTGCTTCAGGCAAGCAGTCCCACATGCTGATTAGTAACCTGCAGGCACTTCCTTGATCACTGACAATATTTTGGCTAAGACTTCTACCTCTGCTCTATACCTAATTTGTATACCGCCACAGTACCATTGGTGGATGCTGTTGCAATCCACCTTTCCTCTTTGACAGTTTATTTCAGTGGCTCCCACACACAGCTAAGGCTCTGAGTCATTTTCTGTCTGTTTTTCCACTGCATGACCTCAGGGAAAGGCTTTGCAAGTGTTTGATGATGGGGCTTTTACCTGAACCTTGGTTGGATTCTCTTGGAACACTGCTAGAAGGTTTCCCTCCTGAGCACTGAAACTGTGCCAACCCTTTGTCTTTTTTCTCATCTTTGCTCTCTGACTCCTGGGCCTTCCCCAAAAGCTCTGTTGAGGTTATGTTACCTCATGTGCAATTAGATTTGTACAGTTCTTTTCTGGTAGCAAAAGTAGAATGTAGATCTCTTTTATCTAAAGAACTGAACTGAACCTCCTTTAAAACCTATAAGCCTTGAATCTCTCTACAACGAGCACATTTCATATCCACTTTAATCAAATTACAGGATACATAAGATTTATCAAATTATAGAAACAGAAGGATCTAAGAAACTTCCTAGTTATTTTTCCTTACAAGATAACAGAGATTTGGAGAGGTACGTTATTTTTTTAAAATAAACAGCTATTGATAAACAGATCTGGGACAAGAACCCAAGGTCACGGATCATTCTTCTCTACTACTCTGTCTTTTCTTCTAAACTCTTTTCTTTTTGTCCACATGGAAACTTTCTGTTAAAGATAATCTTTGCTTGTAGTTACTTAATGAGTGTTTTAATGGGAGGGAATGAAGAAGAAGATATACATCAATGCTTTATACAATGGGGTGGTAAGCTGAATATCCCAAAGATATCCATATCCTAATCCATAGAACCTGTGAATATGTTACCCTACATTGCAGAAGGGACTTTACAGATGTGATTAAGTTATGGATCTTGAGATGGGGTGATTATTCTGGATTATGTGGGTGGACTCAATGTAATTACAAGAGCCCTTACAAGTGAATGATGAGGTAGTACAATATAACTTGAAGGTAGACTATCAGAACGTAAAAATGCATGATAGAAACACTAAACAACCACTAAAAAATAAAACAAAGAATACAGCAAAAAGGAGATAAAACAAAAAAAAATTTAAATATGCAATTAGTTCAAAAGAAGGCAAGGAAAAAGGAGCAAAAAACATATGGAACAAATAGAAAACAAATAGTAACACAGAGCAACATACAGCTTCAGATACACCATCAAGCATGCCAACATATGCATAATGTGAGTTCTAGAAGGAAAGGAGAGAGAGAAAGGAGCAGAGAGAATATTTGAAGAAGGGGCACCTGGGTGGCTCAGTTGGTTAAGCGACTGCCTTCGGCTCAGGTCATGATCCTGGAGTCCCTGGATCAAGTCCCGCATTGGGCTTCCTGCTCGGCAGGGAGTCTGCTTCTCCCTCTGACCCTCCCCCCTCTCATGTGCTCTCTCTCTCATTCTCTCTGTCAAATAAATAAATAAAATCTTTAAAAAAAAAAAAAAGAATATTTGAAGAAATAATGGCTGGGACAACTTCCCAAATTTAGGAAAGATATGAACCTTGACATTCAAGAAACTCAACAATCTCCAAGTCTGATAAACCTCACATATAGGATAAGATCCACACTGACATGTTATAATCAAATTGTTGAAAGCCAAAGACACAGAATCTTGACAGCAGCAAAAGAGAAGTAATTTGTCATATCCAAGGGATCCTTAAAAAGATTAATAGCTAATTTCTTGTTAGAAGCCACAGAATCTAGAAGACATTGAGATGATTTACATAAGAGCTAAAGGGGGGTGCTGCCAATAAAGAATTATACATTTGGTAAAATTACCTTTCAAAACTGAAGGAGAGGGGCACATAGCTGGCTCAGTCTGTAGAGCATATGTCTCTTGATCTTGGGGTCATGAGTTCGAGCCCCACGTTGGGTATAGAGATTACTTAAAATATTTAAGCAAAAGAAGTCAGACACAAACAGTTTATACTCTATGATCCCATTCTTGTTAAGTTCAATAATGAATAAACTATTACTATTTTTTTAAAATGAAGAAGAAATTAAGACACTTTCAGATAAACAAAAAGTTGAAAAAGCTCACCACTAGTAGACCTGCCCAAAGTTCAATAATGAATAAACTATTTTTTTAAAAGATTTTATTTATTTATTTGACAGAGAGAGAGAGACACACAGAGAGAGAGGGAACACAAACAGCGGGGAGGGGGAGACGGAGATGCAGGCCTCCCACGGAGCAGGGAGCCTGACATGGGGCTCCATCCCAAGACCCCAGAACCATGACGCGGAGCAGGGAGCCCGACGTGGGGTTCCATCCCAGGACCCCGGGACCATGACCCGAGCCGAAGGCAGACGCCTAATGACTGAGCCAGCCAGGTGCCCCTAAACTATTATTATTTTTAAAAATGAAGAAGAAATAAGACACTTTCGGGTAAACAAAAAGTTGAAAAATCTCACCACTAGTAGACCTGCCCTACAACCATCATCAGACCTCTTTCCCTGTTATCACTACTAGCACTTCTCCCCTGTAACACAAAAGATGTTACAATTCCTTTTCCCACTTCAAAAACATGAAACTTCCACATGGAATTTATTTGCTATTTATGGCATTGTGATTTTTTGGTAGGATTAGTTATACTTCTTTGGAGGGAGAGTGTGTGGCAAGGAGGAAGGAGAAAGGAATTAGAGAACAGAGAGGCATGAAATGAAACCATCTGAAAGCCAGAACCCTCCAAGAAAGCTAAGGTCGTTAATTCTTTAAGGCAATCTTCTCAACCTATTTTCCATTGGTTTCTTCAGTACGCCTTCTTGCTTACACCATTTGGATTAAGTAATGAAGAAAAAGGAGTACAGAAGAAGGTGCATTAAAAATGTTTTATGACATGCTGTCAAATCACAGAAAGGGCAAGATAGTCTTAGTTGTGTCACAAAAGATAAATAAGCTTCAAAAACCACATATAGTCTATAGCCCTATCTAGTACAGTTTGAGAACTTAAAATTAATAGTATTTATCAGCTTACCTGCATATCCCAACTGCTAACTCAAGCACATAGTTTCTGTTTTGACACTGAGATCACATAGCTTTTATTCATTTAGACTCAGGGAACTCCTACAGCCCTGAACAGGGTTCACTGAAGTAATCTCTCCTGTCTCTGCCTTATCTCCATTATAAATCAAAGGTGTCTTTGGAGATAGATGGATAGGTACCAAGTTATCTGACTTAGCTTGGCCATACAGGCATCTGGGGAATTTCTCCTGATACTACATTAAGAACAAAGGAGTCCCAAAAGTACAGTGGACATATGCAAAGGTATATTTCACCAGTCTTAGTTTTTCTGCCCAACATTTATCATATCACTATTCCCAAAATACCAAAGGAGAAACAAAGAGTTACCAATAGAAAGAACAAACTTGGAAAGAAATTAGAAAAATTATGATTTATCAAGATAACAGGGGAAAAGCACATACTCTAGCACTATAAGAAAGTTACCTAACAGGACGCATGCTGAAGATACCTAACATGAGCTGGAGAAATACCCTGGATCACCAAATGGCAAGTAACACCATTATTATCAATCTCACCGATAATTATCAAAATTTTTGTATGGTGCCTGGACTCTAATAACACCACTGAGGTGGATAAAGAGAGAAAGAAGACATGGGCAAGAGGGAAAACAGGGCAAATAGCTACTTAGAAGATAAATCCTCTTGCATGATGCAGGAGTCTTGAAAGACTCTGCCTAAAGCAGTCACACACTGCATTACAGGCCAGGAGCAGGGCTTTGTTTCTGATCATCCCCTCAGTAGGTCCAAAATTCCACAGTGATATTGGTAGTGTGATCATCTGAATGAGCTGAAACTTTCAGTTATACCACAGCAAAACGACACCCACACACATCAGGTCCAAAAAGCCACTATGGAACCAGAGGGAATGCAAGTTTGGGGTCTGAAGTTTCTAACCTGAGTTAGATTTGTTATTCCACTTTCATGATGTGAACTGTTTAGATACATTTATTTAGTTTGCCTTCTTCAAAATCAAAAATGAAAAGTGGTCATGTAAATGATGTTAAAATATCTCGGAAGTACCTACTTAGCCTACTTCCTCTCAGCTGTTTTCAACTGCAATACACAAATATGTCTAACCTGTGAAAAATAAAAATCATCGGCAGCTGGGTTGCCTGTGTCGGTCATGAAAATGTTCCTCTCAGACCTTTTGTTGTGAGAGCAAAATTGACTGACAGCCTTAGATCCGGTCCCTCTGGATCCGCCACTGCATTTGTCCCGAGGCCACACGTCCCAGCGACCACTCCCAGCCAACAGCAGCACTGCAGAGGCACTAAGGCAGGCCTGTTCGGGAATACACAGGACTCCTTGGTACTGCGATTTCAGGATTCCCCATCAGTCTGGCCAAATGCTTCTTGGCACTGAACCGAAGTCTGAGACACTTCCGACTCAATGCTCTGTCCTTCCCTCTCTTCTACATGACCTGAAGAACTTTCCCCACCTTCTCCTGCTCACTCCCCCATAAATCTATTTCTGGGAGGACCTGAACTAATGCACTTGAAAGCCTGAAGGACTATAGGAGAAAAGATTTGCATTTCCACTAGCAATCAGAATGTTTTAAAACCTTATGAGGGCAGAGAGACTTCTTTCTTTATTTTTATTGCAGGGAAGGTAACCTGTTTAGCAAAGCAGAGTCTGAAGATGACTAGGAAAGGAAACCTGGAATAAAAGGCTTTGTGACTTCAAATTTGCATAGAACATAAGCAGAGCACAAAGGGGCGGGTGCGGCCTCAGTGCCCGGGTAAACATGCCCTGTGCTGTTGCTGCTCTACCACAAATGGGATCTGCCCGGAGCTGGTCTTCGTCGTGTGCTTAACTTGTCTGAAAATGTTTAGAGATTGTCATTCCTGGATCAGCACTTTTACTCTGGGTTTTGGTGCCAGAAACACCTTTAATTTTGTGGTTTCCATTCATCTGCTATTGACTTGGTTGTTGATTCATACAACCTCACCCACAGAATAATAAATGGTTTGCCAGTTCTGGTGGAGTAAACCTAGATTAGAAGCCATAGTTTGGTGGATCCTGCTCAGACGAGTCAGGTTCTGCCAGGATTGTGGTTGACTTAACCTAAAATAAAGTGCAAGGATCTACTCACTTTCCAGATATGTCCGGGATGCGAGGAGTGGTCCAAAGTTGATTTGGATCCATGAAAAGTGTGGTTTTCTGGGACTCACCCAGAACACAGGGATCCTAAAGTTATTCTCATTCTTTGTGACTAATGGACAAACCATTTAATGTCTCTGTACATCCATTTCCTAATGGATATAAATAATCCCTCCCTTTAAGAAGGTTGTGATGCTTTATATATTTGTATAAAATGGCTTGAACCCCTTAATTAGGATAAGGGTAAGAAGTTCTCATATGCACCATTTTTAATTTCAGGACAAAGAATTTGATCAAACCTTGAGGCTTAGTTCACTAGGCTTTCTCAACATAATTGATATTATCTATGCTGAAGTCTCTTGAATGAACATCTTATTGGCACATTTTATTTATATTTTTCAAGGGCGTGGGCTATGCCTAATATCTTTGGCAGCAGTATCTAGCACTGTGATGGATATTTAATAAATGCACATCAAACTTGCAAGAAGCTATGTGGCAAAATGAAGAAGTCATTAACTGAGAATCCTGACACCATGGTTCAAGTTCCATCTGTACTGCTAACGCACTATGGAATCTTCCATTAATCACTAGGCTTTAACTTTCTCTTCTGAGAATGAGAACATTGGTGTTAATCATCTCTTAAATAACATGCAGGTCTTTATAAATAAAAAAAAAACTATCACAATTTTATGAAGTTGTTACTCATATATTCTAATGAGGAGTTATTTTTTAAAAAGAAGAAATATGGAGACATTTATAAGTAAATACTTTCATATTTTATTTTTCTCCAAAACCTGTACTGCTTTTTAAAAGACACTGTGGTAGGGGCGCCTGGGTGGTTCAGTTGGTTAAGCATCTGCCTTCGGCTCGGGTCATGATCCTGGGGTCCTGGGATCGAGCCCCGCATCGGGCTCCCTGATCCTTGGGGAGCCTGCTTCTCCCTCTCCCTCTGCCTGCAGCTCCCCCTGCTTGTGTTCTCTCTCTCTCTCTGTGTCAGGTAAATAAATAAATAAATCTTTAAAAAATAATAAAAAAATATAAAAGACACTGTTATAATTCAAAGAGTGCTAGATCTGTGTTTTAAAAACGGATTTGCTACTAACGAACTACTTTGGGGGATGTGGGTAACTCATTTCACATTTGTAGGATTTGGTTTTCTTTTCTTTTTTTTTTTTTAAGATTTTATTTATTTATTTGAGAGAGAGAGAGCACAGAGGGAGAGTGAGAGGTAGAAGCAGACTCCCTGTTGAGCAGAGAGCCCGATGTGGGGCTCCATCCCAGAACCCTTGGATCATGACCTGAGCCAAAGGCAGACACTTACCTGACTGAGCCACCCAGGCTCCCCAGGATTCAGTTTTCTTATTTGTAAAATCAGGGTGTTAGGTTAGATTAATTCTAAAGACCTTTCTTATGCAATCTAAAGCCTATTCCAATCCCAATAGTCTATAATTCTTCCAGGTGACGTTTTTAAATGTCTGCTTTTTTTTTCTGATTACAGTGGTAATAACTGTTCATTTAAGTGTTCAAAGACTACAGAAATATTTCAAGTAAAAATTTAAGGAGTCCATCATAATGCTATTCTTTGGGGATTAGAGCTACCAGCGTGGTATAAATTTTTCAAATTTTTGAATGATATACTTAGATGTATTGTTATTATTATTACTATTATTTTACAAAATGAAAGCATATCATACATGCTTTTATGATATTTGCTTTTTCATAATTCTTTTCCATTGAATTATTTCCAATTTATTTATCACTCTCCAACTGATGAAAATTTAAATTGTTTTAAAATTTTTAGGGGTATGTTGGTGGCTCAGTCAGTGAAGCATCTACCTTCAGCTCAGGTCATGATCTTGGGGTCCTGGCATCGAGCCCCATGTCTCTCTCTCTCTTTCTCCCTTGCTCTCACTCTCTCAAATAAATAAAATCTTTTTTAAAAAAATTTTATAATGAGCACCTTGGATCACCTATAGGCATCTTTGTTCATATCTTTTTGTACAACTTTCAAAATATTTCATTAAGGTAAATTCCTAAAAATGGAATTTCTGGGTGAAATGGTACAATTTCATATGTAGAGCCAAACTTCTCTCCAACGAAGTGTTAACAATTTATACTCCCACAATGTATGAGATAAGAACACTAGGTGGTGCTAAGCATGCTAATCCAGTCATGCTTAGCATGAATTGGGGAGACATATCATCTGTTTTGGGCCTTAACTCAAAATAAATCTAAACTAGTACTGACATAAAGGAAATACCCTTAATTTGGGTCTGGTGGGTCTGCCATCAGGCATTTCACATGTGGTCCAGAAAGCAGAACTAGTGACAATGAATGGAAATTAAAGACTGGTAAATTCTGGCTCAATAGGACAAAACTTTCTAGCATCAGAATTTTCCCATTAAGAAAAAGTGCATTCTGTCTTGACTAGTGAGTACTGAGTCACTGTATTATAGATGGTGTTCAGTTGAAGGCCGGATGACTGTTGTCAAATAAGTAATTAGATCTGATGATCTCTAACATTTCCTTCAGATTCTGAGGCTCAAGGACACCCAGATTTGAAGGATAAGAATTGGGGTTAAAATCTCCCAGAGGCACTTGCCTCTCCAGACTATTTCATGTCAAATAGCAATTTTTATGTTTTCTCTATCCTCCATATTTGAATATTTCATTGGGCTAATTTTTGTAAGTCTAAATAACTATCTCTTTCAGAGCCCAAGGTTAATATTTCTATTTCCATTCAGTTATTCAACAACTATTTGTTGAGCCCTTACTATGAGCCAGGCAGAGTACTAGCTAAGGATCCAACAGTGAACAAAACTGACAATTCCAGCTCATGGAATTTATGGATGTCAACATATGCTATATTTGCAGACAGCCATAAAACATTTACTTTAACTGACTATAAAATTGATCAGACAGGCTGTCCAGGAAATCTAAAGTCATTTAAAAAATCAGAAACGTGTCTAATATTTTTAAACCATTTTTCACTGTTGATTGTCTTCAGTAGACAAAGAAAAACAGAAAGCAGAAATAATTACCTGAACATTTGAGGTAAAGGGAAGAGCCAAAGTAATTACTAATCTAAAAGTAAAACAAACAAAAACACATTTACTCTGATTGTCTAGGAAATTGCATCTGTGTTCCTTTTTCACCTACGGATCTTAAGAGGGCCCAAATTCTAAGATTAGAAACCTCTGAATCCTCTAAGAACTTGATGACACCTCTGGCCCCAAGTGTAACATCAAATTTCCCATCGGAAAGGCTATAGAAAAAAGAGAAAACAAGGAGAGAGGGGTCCACAGGATGGCTTGGGTTGAACTGTATGTGATTATGAAGAAAAGTGCCAAGTAGACCCCATGTGTCAAGGGAAAAACACCATAAAGAGATTTCCCAAAGAAATCCCTGTGCCAAAACTCTTAGGTAAAAATATCATTATCTCAGGGCACATTCCTCTCCTGTCATGCATGCATGAGCAGAATGCTTCCTGTTAAAAGCTCATTCTGAAAATGAAATGCAGTTCCATGGCAAGCTTAGCTTCCTATGAAGGCAGAACAGAGTAAACAAAATAATCCTCACTTTCAGTTACATTTCTTTGTTATTTCAGGTAGGATCTAGAATGTTCAGAGAATAAGAATCCTTTGAGAAATTCTGGCACTTTTAGACAAATTGGATTTTAAACCAAAGACTGTAATAAGAGATGAGGAAGGACACTATATCATACTTAAAGTGTCTACCCAACAAGAAGATGTAACAATTGTAAATATCTATGCCCCTAACATGGGAACAGACAATTATATAAGCCGATTAATAACAAAAGCAAAGAAAAACATCGACAACAATACAATAATAGTGGGGGACTTTAACACCCCCCTCACTGAAATGGACATATCATCTAAGCAAAAGATCAACAAGGAAATAAAGACTTTAAATGACACACCAGAACAAATGGACTTCACAGATATATTCAGAACATTCCATCGCAAAGCAACAGAATACACCTTCTTCTCTAGTGCCCATAGAACATTCTCCAGAAGAGATCACATCCTAGGTCACAAATCAGGTCTCAACTGGTACCAAAAGACTGGGATCATTCCCTGCCTATTTTCAGACCACAGTGCTTTGAAACTAGAACTCAATCACAAGAGCAAAGTCGGAAAAAACTCAAATACATGGGGGCTGAAGAGCATCCTACTGAAGAATGAATGGGTCAACCAGGAAATTAAAGAAGAATTTAAAAAATACATGGAAACAAATGAAAATGAAAACACAACTGTTCAGAATCTTTGGGATGCAGCAAAGGCAGTCTTAAGAGGAAAGTATATAGCAACACAAGCCTTTCTCAAGAAACAAGAAAGGTCTCAAATACACAACCTAACCCTACACCTAAAGGAGCTGGAGAAAGAACAGCAAATAAAGCCTAAACCCAGTAGGAGAAGAGAAATAATAAAGATCAGAGCAGAAATCAGTGAAATAGAAACCAAAAGAACAGTAGACCAGATCAACGAAAGTAGGAGCTGGTTCTTTGAAAGAATTAACAAAATTGATAAACCCCTGGCCAGACTTATCCAAAAGAAAAGAGAAATGACCCAAATAAATAAAATCATGAATGAAAGAGGAGAGATCACAACCAACATCAAAGAAATACAATTATAAGAACATATTATGAGCAAATACATGCCAGCAAATTAGATAATCTGGAAAAAATGGATGCATTCCTAGAGATGTATCAACTACCAAAACTGAACCAGGAAGAAATAGAAAACCTGAATAGACCCATAACCAGGAAGGAAATCGAAGCAGTAATCAACATATGCTATATTTGCAGACAGCCATAAAAACAAGATCCCCAAAAAACAAGAGCCCAGGGCCAGATGGTTTCCCAGGGGAATTCTACCAAACATTTAAAGAAGAATTAATACCTATTCTTCTGAAACTGTTCCAAAAAATAGAAATGGAAGGAAAACTTGCAAACTCATTTTATGAGGCCACCATTAACTTGATCCCCAAACCTGACAAAGACCCCATCAAAAAGGAGAATAACAGACCAATATCCTTGATGAACATGGTTGTAAAAATTCTCACCAAAATACTAGCCAAGAGGATCCAACAGTACATTAAAAGGATTATTCACCACGACCAAGTGGGATTTATCCCTGGGCTGCAAGGTTGGTTCAACATCCGCAAATCAATCAATGTGATACAATACATTAATAAAAGAGAAAACTAGAACCATATGATCCTCTCAGTAGATGCAGAAAAAGCATTTGACAAAGTACAGCATCCTTTCTTGATCAAAACTCTTCAGAGTATAGGCATAGAGGGTACATACCTCAATATCATAAAAGCTATCTATGAAAAACCCACAGCAAATATCATTCTCAATGGGGAAAAACTGAGAGCTTTCCCCCTAAGGTCAGGAACGTGGCAGGGATGTCCACTATGACAACTGCTATTCAACATAGTACTAGAAGTCCTAGCCACAGCAATCAGACAACAAAAAGAAATCAAAGGCATCCGAATAGGCAAAGAAGTCAAACTCTCACTCTTTACAGATGATATGATACTTTATGTGGAAAACCCCAAAGACTCCACCCCAAAACTGCTAGAACTCATACAGGAATTCAGTAAAGTGGCAGGATATAAAATCAATGCACAGAAATCAGTGGCATTCCTATACACCAACAACAAGACAGAAGAAAGAGAAATTAAGGAATCGATCCCATTTACAATTGCACCCAAAACCATAAGATACCTAGGAATAAATCTAACCAAAGAGGCAAAGAATCTGTATTCAGAAAACTATAAAATACTCATGAAAGAAATTGAGGAAGACACAAAGAAATGGAAAAACGTTCCATGCTCATGGATTGGAAGAACAAATATTGTGACGATGTCTATGCTACCTAGAGCAATCTACACATTTAAAGCAATCCCTATCAAAATACCATCCACTTTTTTCAAAGAAATGGGACAAATCATCCTAAAATTTGTATGGAACCAGAAAAGACCCCAAATAGCCAGAGAATGTTGAAAAAGAAAAGCAAAGTCAATGGCATCACAATTCTGGACTTCCAGCTCTATTACAAAGCTGTAATCATCAAGACAGTCTGGTACTGGCACAAAAACAGACACATAGATCAATGGAACAGAATAGAGAGCCCAGAAATGGACCCAACTCATCTTTGACAAAGCAGGAAAGAATGTCCAATGGAAAAAAGACAGTCTCTTCAATAAATGGTGTTGGGAAAATTGGACAGCCACATGCAAAAGAATGAAACTGGACCATTTCCTTACACTACACACAAAAATAGACTAAAAATGGATGAAAGACCTAAATGTGAGACAGGAGTCCATCAAAATCCTAAAAGAGAACACAGGCAGCAACCTCTTTGACCTCAGCCGAAGCAACTTCTTCCTAGAAACATCGCCAAAGGCAAGGGAAGCAAGGGCAAAAATGAGCTATTGGGACTTCATCAAGATAAAAAGCTTTTGCACAGCAAAGGAAACAGTCAACAAAACCAAAAGACAACCGACAGAATGGGAGAAGATATTTGCAAATGACATATCAGATAAAGGGCTAGTATCCAAAATCTATAAAGAACTGATCAAACTCAACACCCAAAGAACAAAGAATCCAATCCAGAAATGGACAGAAGACATGAACAGACATTTTTCCAAAGAAGACATCCAAATGGCCAACAGACACATGAAAAAGTGCTCAACATCACTTGGCATCAGGGAAATCCAAATCAAAACCTCAATGAGATACCACCTCACACCTGTCAGAATGGCTAAAATTAACAAGTCAGAAAATGACAGATGTTGGTGAGGATGCAGAGAAAGGGGAACCCTCCTACACTGTTGGTGGGAATGCAAGCTGGTGCAGCCACTCTGGAAAACAGTATGGAGGTTCCTCAAAAAGTTGAAAATAGAGCTACTGTATGACCCAGCAATTGCACTACTAGGTATTTACCCCAAAGATACAAATGTAGTGATCTGAAGGGTACGTGCACCCCAATGTTTATAGCAGCAATGTCCATAATAGCCAAACTATGGAAAGAGTCAAGATGTCCATCAACAGATCAATGGATAAAGAAGATGTGGTATATATATATAATGGAATATTATGCAGCCATTAAAAAAAAAAAAACCACGAAATCTTGCGATTTGCAATGACGCAGATGGAACTAGAGGGTATTATGCTAAGTGAAATAAGTCAATCAGAGAAAGACATGTATCATATGACCTCACTGATATGAGGAATTCTTAATCTCAGGAAACAAACTGAGGGTTGCTGGAGTGGTGGGGGGTGGGAGGGATGGGGTAGCTGGGTGATAGACACTGGGGAGGGTATGTGCTATGGTGAGCACTGTGAACTGTGTAAGACTGATGAATCACAGACCTGTACCTCTGAAACAAATAATACATTATATGTTAAAAAAAAAAAAAAAAAAGAAGAAGAAGAAGATAGTAGGAAGGGAAAAATGAAGGAGGGGAAATTGGAGGCGGAGATGAACCATGAGAGACTATGGACTCTGAGAAACAAACTGAGGGCTCTAGAAGGGAGGTGGGTGGAGGGATGGATTAGCCTGGTGATGGATATTAAAGAGGGCACATATTGAATGGAGCACTGGGTGTTATACGCAAACAATGAATCATGGAACACTACATCTAATAAATAAATAAATGGCAAAAAAATAAATAAATAAAAGTGCAATAACTGTTTTAGGCATTCCACAAACATTTCAAAATTTTGAAAGATTATCGAATGATAGGTTCAAATGGAGTAAGTTGGAATCATCAAGATCAGCTAAAAAGCCATTTTAACAGTATTGAAAAAAGATGAAGAAGGACTAAATTTAACAGAGTAAAACACTCTAAACTACCACTGACTAACAACCAGAAACTTAAAATCGTTCAGGTGTACCACTAAATCCTGAGTTCCATCTATTTACAAATTGATCAATTTAAAACTGGGTAATGCCCAAGCAACTCTTATAACTGATTTTTTTCCCCAACAAATTGGCCAGTTTCCATGACAAAGCACAGAGATAATTATCTGTTCATTGATTGCCATAAAATCATTTAGGCTGGGGATACAAAAAGCTTATGGAAGGGTTTTTATGATAAAGTAGATAACCAAAAAGTGTTTGTTCTAGGAGAGAAAAAATTCTAATATCACATTTACGTCCTCCTGCTTGAGTATCAAATTAACTCAATATGTGAACTCTTAATTTTCTATGTAGAGAGGAAACTTCAAGGATAATCTTACAGTAGGAAAACAAAATTCAGAGTTTATTTGGAATCATTGAGGCAACTCTGCAGCAACAGTGCCATCTTCCTATGTTTTTGCTTAGATTAATTTTAGGATTTATCTTGTTTATTTGGAACACGCCTGTAAGAGGCAGGCCACAAGCAAGCTAGGTTATAGAAAACTTAGGAGCTAGCATTTGCTACAGATAATCCACAAATGCACTATACACATGACAAAATTAAAATTTTATTCTCAATTTCTAGGTATTAGATAATTGGTTGGTGGTATTCTCATTTTAGTTATTAGACAACTATTTAGGATGGAAGGACTGAGATGGTCAAATGAAAAGAGCAGGTTACTGTACCCTCACCAACTATGAGTCAAAGGAACATGTTTCCCCCGACCCAAAGCAAGCCTGAATGAGAGAGATCCCTGGGGGACACAGGAGTATTCAGGTTTTCTATTTCGATTTGTTATGTTTCAGTAGTTTGCAGTTTTTGAGGTATGGGTTCATTTCATCTAAGCTGACAAATTTACATAGAGTTGTTCATAGCTTTCCATTATTATCCTTTTAATGTATGCGGAATTCTTTAAGGATATCCCTTTTTTCATTCCTAACGCTAGTAACTTGTGTCTTTTCTTTGTCTGATTATAATTGTATTCCTTTTATTGATCTTTTAAAAAAAATAAGATTTCAGTTTCATTGGTTTTCTCTATTATTTTTCTCTTTTTTATTTCATTGATTTCTTTTCTTATTTTTATTAATTCCTTCCTTACGCTAACTTAGGGTTTATTTTGCTAATTTAGTTGGTCTTCAGATTTCTCAAGGTGGAAGCTTAGATTACTGATATGAGACCTTTCTTCTTGTCTAACATAAACATTTAATACTATAATTTCCCTCTACTCTCTGCTTTAACTGCATCTCACAAATATATTATACTTTCAGTTACATTCAGTTTTCAAATATTTTCTTTTTTTCTTTTAAGTAGGCTCCACACCCAATGTGGAGCCCAAAGCAGAACTTGAACTCATGACCCTGAGATCAAGACCTGAGTTGAGAACAAGAGTCAAATACTTAACCAACTGATCCACCCAGGCACCTCCAAAATATTTTCTAATTTGCCTTGAGACTTTCTTTGACACAAGGACTTTTTTTTCACCTAACATGAGGCTCGAATTCATGACCCCAAGATCAAGAGTTGCATACTCTATAGACTGAACCAGCCAGGGGCCCCTGGAAATCATTAAATTTCCAAGTATACTATGACTAATCTTTGTTAATTTCTACTGTGGTCAGAGAACATACTTTGTATGATTTCAATTATTTTACATTTATGAAGGCTTGTCTTATGAACTTGGATATGGTCTATTTGGTGAATGTTCCTCATTCATTTGAAAAGAATACATATTTGGGGCACCTGGGTGGCTCAATCATTAAGTGTCTACGTTCGGCTCAGGTCATGATCTCAGGGTCCTGGGATCGAGCCCTGCATCGGGCTCCCTGCTCAGCAGGAAGCCCGCTTCTCCTTCTTCCACTCCTCCTGCTTGTGTTCCTTCTCTGGCTGTGTCTCTCTCTGTCAAATAAATAAATCTTTTAAAAAAAGAAAAGAATACATATTGTACTGTTGTTGGATTAAGGTATTCCATAAATGTCAGTTAATTCATAGAGTTGTTCAGTTCTTCTATAGCTTTGATGATTTTCTGCCTATTAGTTTTATTATTGAGAGAAAAGCATTGAAGTCTCCAATATAATTGTAAATTTATTTGCTTCTTTCAATTTTTCCATTTTTTGCTAAATGTATCTTGAAAGTCTGTTATTAGGTACATACACATTTAGGATTTTTATGACTTCTTAGTGAATTGACTCTTCTATCACTACATAACATCTCAGTTTATCCCTGGTGACTTTCTTAGCTCTGAAGTCTCCTTTTCTGTTATTACTATAACTATTCCAGCTTTCTTTTGATGAGTGCATGATATGATTTTTTCCATTCTTTTACATTTAACTTCCTGTATCATTATACTTGAAGTAAGTTTCTTGTAGATAGCAGATAGTTGGGGAGGTCTTTTTATCCATTCTGATTATCTTTTAATTGGTGTGTATAGACCATTTACATTTAATATAATTATTGATATGTTTGGATTTAGGCCTACCATTTTATTAGCTTACTCTTTCTTTGCTATGTTTTTTCCTTCCTCTGCTATCCTTTCCCTTCCTTCTTTTGGGTTATTTGAGCACTTTTATAATATTCTAATTTAATTTATCCAATGTTTGCTTGTTTCGCTTTGTTTTGTTTTAATTGTTTACTATTTCTCTTTGTATAGTTTGTGTGTTGGTTGCTGTAGGTATTACAGCATACATACTAAAGGTTTCTCAGTCTAATTAGAATCAATATTTTGCCACTTCAAATGCAGTGCAGAAATTTTTCCACAATATAGATTGCTTTGCCCTCCCAACTTCATGTTGTAACTGTCTTGTATATTACATCTACATACATTGAAAACTCCATCAGACAATGTTACAGCTTTTGCTTTCAACTATCAATAATATTTTAAATAACTGAAAAGGAAAAAAATGTCCATTATATTTAACCTGATATTTGCCATTTATATTGCTCTTCCCTCATTCCAGATGCTCCAAACGTCCCTCTGGTATCATTTCCTTTCTGTATTAAGAATTTCAATTAATAATTCTTTTAAAACAAGTCTATTGGTGATACATTCTATTAGTTTCCCTTTATCTGAGAATGTTTTTATTTCACCTTCATTCTTGAAGGATATTTTCACTGGATAAAAAATTCTGGTTGACAATTCTTTTCTTTCAGCACTTTAAAAATGTCCCATTTTCTTCTTGCCTATATAATTATTTTTAATTTATTTGAGAGAAAGAGAATGAGAGAGAGCACAAGCAGGGGGAGGGGCATAAAGAGAGGGAGATGCAGGCTCCCCAGTGAGCAGGGAGCCCAATGCGGGACTCAATCCCAGGACCCCAGGATCATGACCTGAGCAAAAGGCAGAGGCTTAACTGACTGAGCTACCCAGGCACCCCTTGTCTGTATAATTTTTAATGAGAAACTGTAGTTATTTGAATAATACATTATTTTTATCTTGCTTCTTTCAAAATATTTTGTCTTTAGTTTTTAGTAGTTTAATTGTGATGTGTCTAGGCATAGATTTCTTTGGGTTTGTCCTGGTTAGGATTCACTGAACTTTTTGAATCTGTAGGTTTGACAACACGGATGAACCTCGAGGACATTATGCTAAGTGAAATAAGCCAGTCACAGAAATACAAATACTATATGATTCTACTTAATTTAATTCATAGAAATTCATAGTCAAATTCACAGACCCAAAGAATGCAATGGCAGTTTCTAGGGGCTGGGCACAAGGGAAATGGGGGTTACTAATCAACAAGCATCATATGTATCAATTAAGTAAGACAAATAAGCTCTAGAGATCTGCTGTACAACATTGTCGTATAGACAACAGTAACGTATTTGTTGTATACTTTAAAGCATTCTTAAGTCTGTAGATCTCATGTTATGTTCTTACCGCAATAAAATATTTATTTTTAAAAAAGAAATATATGCACTTACTTCTTGGAACATATTTTGCTGAGTAATTCCAGCATCTGTGACATATTAGTATCTGTCAATTCTCAGGTTGCTCAGATTGACTAAATCTGTCAATTCTCATGCAAGTTGAGATTTTCCTGGTGTTCAATTCTGTTCCATCTGTGTGCCACCCAATGACCATTTTGAGACTTGGGCTGTGACCTACCCTTTAGTTCAGTTCTCAGTCTTTAGTATGCTGGTTAGGATTAGATCCATGCATGCACAGCTCTAGAACGAGTCCAAGAGTTCATAGACAACTTTATGGGTTTTCTTCTCAGACTCCACTTTCTCTATTAGCTCCCTGGTATGTCTGGTGTCCTGGGGCTCCCTTTTCAATTATCTGGTCAGGAAGCAGGAATTCTCTCCACACTTCCTGAGGTTGATCCCTCAGTGGGGCCAAGCAGCAGGATAATAGAGAAAGAGGAAGAAAAAAAAAAGCAATAGCGATTCGCCTCACCCTTTTGGGACTACAGCTCCTCCAATCAGAGAGAAATGTCCCTCTCCCTCAGTCATAGGTGCTGAGGGCCCCAGCTGCTGCTCTTCTTGCTGCTGCTGCCACTACCACAGCAGGACTACCTAAGGGCTGGAGCACACAACAATGGAAAAGAGATTCAAAAGAGGAAAAAGAAGAGGAAAAGGAGGAGCAGGATTCCCCCCCTTTTTCTGAGTGTCAATTGATCCCTTTTCTGTTCCTTAAGCCACAACTAGAGGTTTTCTCCTGGAACTCATTCTGTCCATGTCTATGCCTGCTTCTTGATCTGGGGCTACCTTATGTTCAGGCTGAAGGTTACCAGAGGATAACAAACAGTGATCTCACCCTATTTGTGGTGTTTTGAATTCTTTTCTTCTACTATCTGCCTACTATTAGTTACTTTTCAGAGTCCTCAGATGCATTCTGTCCAGGTTTTATAGATGAATTCAAAGGGAGAGACAAGGTGGAATGTGCTTGCTCCATCTTACCTGGAACCAGAAATTGAACGGGCATTTGCAAAAATTGTGTCTGCACTTTCAAAGGATTAAAACTGCAGTACTGCTTCCACTAAGCTGCTGTTTGTTTTTTTCCATTTGCCTAACTATAAGTAACCTAGTTCAACCACATATTATCCACTGACCCACCGGAGGTACTGTTTATTTTCAGAAATCAGAAGCATTCTTACCAATAATTTCCAAAAATATTTAGCCATGTGCTTTCTACTTCCTCTGCTGTTTTCTATCTTATTAGGCTGAAAGGCCACAAAACATGAAACTATATGAAGACAAAATTTGTATTTAGGAGAAGAAATCAAAGTATTGCATTGCTTGACAGCAATTTGAATCCCTGCATGCCTGGATCATTTGATTATGCTATTTAAAGCAACAAACAACAGCCTAAAGAGTCCCAAAATACCAAAGACTAGCCAAATGAATGGCCACTGACACAAATAAAGAATTATTTTTAGAAGACACCTGTGCCATTAACTAATATTTTGAATCACTCCACAATGCTGAATCGTTTAAAGAGATTTTTCTATTTATGTGCCTAGTTTTTCAATGTTACTTACATTTTTTTAAGTCTTAAGATCATCATGGTCTTTCATAACATAAAAATTTCATGAAAGAAATATAGGCAGGAGCTACTTCTCCCAAAAGGCATATGTCTTGTATACCCAAATAGAATGCTAATTCTTTGTGAGCAGAAATAATATCTTTGTTAATATATGCTATAGGGCTAAGTATAATGTCAGGCAAATGGAATTGTCAAGGATAAAAAAGAATATGGATTCTAAGCCTAGACATTAAAGAAGACACAGAAAGACAAAGCACACAGAAAGAGCTGATAGGAATAAATTTCATATATCTCAAGTTGCAATGGAATTGTCTTAAAGTGGGGAGGAGAAGTTGAATGAAAATTACCTACTGTCTTAAGGATATATGATAGGAAAAGAAGAGTTGTTGCAAGTGAATATAAATGGACTTTTAGGTAATAAAGAGAACAAAATTTATGATTCTGTCTTACCATATTAACTTAATAGCAGTTTAATAAAACTTATGTTCATGGACTTTTAGAAATTAGAAATACATCACATTTTGATCATGTAAAACATTCTGTATCCAATAAAACTTTGATGCACAGCACAGATCTAAAATGAATTTGTATAAACTTTTCCTAAGGATCCCTCTCATTTCACATGTGAAAAACAAATAGTTCTAAATGGAGACACCAAATATACACTGTTTATCCCAA
This sequence comes from Mirounga leonina, assembly GCF_011800145.1. Taxonomy (NCBI): domain Eukaryota; kingdom Metazoa; phylum Chordata; class Mammalia; order Carnivora; family Phocidae; genus Mirounga; species Mirounga leonina. The sequence continues at coordinate 47,513,996 of NW_023270854.1, read as the reverse complement.
CAGATAATTACAGAAATATAATCTTTTAAAATGCTAAAAGGGATAAGATGGGTTTCCACTAGTTACTCAAACTGAACATAAGGAATTGATCACAGCAAGAAAGGACATGGAAAGCCCACAAATAACTAGGAAGGTTGAGATCACAACTTGCTAAGTTAGGGTTTTTAGAAATGAGCTAGCTACTTGATCCATAGGTAGGAAGCTAAGACTTATAAGGGTCTATCTGTTTATAAGCAGAGTGTCCCCCTCACACACACACACACACACAAAAATACACAGATTCCTCTTTGTGAAACTAATGAAGACATGTGCTTCCACACAAACCTAGTTATTAGAGTCCAACCATTTTATTTTTAGGATTTCCTCAGTACGCGGAATGGTGCGCTACGTGTTATAAATTCTCATCGTAAAAGAATCAAGTTCGTTACCCTGTAGTCATATTATGTATACTAGTTGATTTGATTCAGTTGATTTTATTTTTATTTTTATTTTTATTTTTTTAAGTAGGCTCCATGCCCAGCATGGAGCCCAACACAGGGCTCAAACACATGACCATGAGCTCAAGACCTGAGCTGAGATCAAGAGTCTGATGCTTAACCAACTGAGCCACCCAGGCACCCCTTGATTCAATTTAAAGTATTTCAATGGATTTTCTTCAAAATACACAAAGAATATAATGTGAAGATGATAATTTACTGCCAGTCCTAAATATATTATTTTACTTGCTTTAATCACCAACACAGTGCCTTTGAACATAGTGGGCATTCAGTAAATGTCTGAAGGATAAAGGCACAAATGAATGTATTAGCTGGACTACAACCCCTGATGAAGGAAAGGCACTGGTGCAGTCTTCCTTGTGGCTCCCTGCACCAAACTGTCAGAGCTAGCATGCCCACAATGAAAGAACACCACCTGAATGAAGCTTCACAGTTGCTCTCTCATTACCACTGGGCTTCTGGCATCCAGCACATCTTAGAGTCCTAGTGTTAAGGAATGCATTCTGAGCCCCTGCCGGCACAGGCATGTCATAGTGATGCTTCTAAAACAAACCGGAGCTCAGATTTGTTTCAAGTCTTCGCTTGCTTTTGATGGAAGGTGTGCTGGCAGCTGTTGTCATCATTAGCCTTGTGGCAATACTTTTTCCCTTAAGTGTCTTATGTCTCATATGAAAGCTAAAAGCTTGTTAAATAGGGAGGGACTTTGGAACATGGGCCAATGTCAAACAGTAAAGTTTTTATTTTCTCCTGTTGTAACAACTTTAAAGGTCTGAATTTCCAAATCATGGTCCATACCACTACTCAGGATTTTAAGTTAGATAATGGGGTGAGAACAGAAAGATCCCAATTCCTTCTTCCACCCTTTGGGATCTTTACCAGAGAACTAGTAAATGAAAGACTTAGAGCCTTCTAGGCACTCACGTGTGGAATTCTCCTATAAGCTTGGTGTTTATGGGGTGAGTAAGCTGTCCATCCATGGTTCCGTAACCAAGAGAGTTGAGATATCTGAATCTATATGAACAACCCAATACAGTCTTCAGTAGCATTAACATTTCCCTGACAGCTGACCCCAGAGGCATATCTAGAAATCCACAATAACTAATATTCATTGAGCACTTAGTATGTGCCAGACAATAGTTTTAGTGCTTCACATCATAAAATTTTCACAAAACACTCTGAGGTGGAGATTTATCTCCATTTTACAGATAAGAAAACCTGGGATTAAGAGGGTAGGGATTTTGCTCAAGTTTTTATCCATTATAAGGAAGACTTTTTTTAAAAAAGTAATTAGCACTGATGAATATTATAAAAACATCCACTCTTCTAGACTGTATATTCCTTTGGGGCAAGAACTATAATCTACTTCATCTTTGTATCCCCCACAGTACCTAGAACAATGCCTCACACATACCAACTTCTTAATAAAAGTTTACTGAGCAAATGAAAGGCCCCATAGTTCTAGAATGGCTGTGTATTTCTCTCTCCCTCCCTCCCCTTGTCTCTGAAAGTTTCCAATTTTTTTCATATTAGAGGATAAGTTTAAGTTCTAGGCCCTTAAAGTCATCCAAACTCACATATACACATACTCGTTTGCCAGATTTGCCAGGATCCCTTCCTCTGATCCCGAAACGTACAAGCCTCTGGTGCCAAAAGCAGCAGCTGCTTAATAGGTGAACTTCAACACCACAAAACAGGTTGGCACAGGTAATTAAGGATAAAGAATCCATTTGAAATTGCAAGCGAAATTTTGGGAAGTAGAATATATTTATCAGAGTTGGAATTTGGCCAGGGTTCTAAGGAAAATGCCAATTACTTTTTGATAATATAAAGCAGCATATAAACGCTGTCTACCTGAATTGCTGTCTAAGGTAAGAATTCCGGAAGCCCATAGAAGGGACACATCATCCCTGGACAAATTCTCCCATTGAGAGGTATTCTTTATACTTTCAAAATAACGTCTCATATGTAACAGAGAAAACCTCTTCTCAGGTTAGTGGCAAACGTGAATCTTAGTTAACTGAGTGGAAGGAAAAAGTTAGAAGTCTTTCCATATACCAGCTAAGAACAATGTGTGACCTTGTTTGAAACCTAACTCAAACAAAGCAATTGTTTTTAAAAAAATGAAATAATTGGAGAAATTGAACACCAACTGAATATTTGGTAGTAGGTAATTTCTATCAATTTTTAAGTGTGATAAGTATATTTTAGAGATATATACTGTAATATTTGTAAGTGACATTATATAATGCCTAGCATTGGCTTCAACATAATACAAGGTGGGGAGAAGTTGGCGAGGGTATATATGACACAAGATTGTCCATAGTTTTGATAATTACTGAAGCTCAATTATGGGTACTTGAAGGTTTATTATACTATTTTCCTCCACTTTTGCATGTTTGAAATTTGCCATAATAAAAAAAAATTTTAATAAATTAAAAGACTATTCACAATAGGTTTTAGCATAGATGGAATGAGTCATGACTCAATTGCAATTTCTGGTAACAACTTCCCTTTAAAAAAATACAAGAATGCAGCTCTTAGAGGTATGACAGCCCAGACAATGGAGGAGTGAACTCTGCCCAGGGAAGGCTTCTGCTAAGGAAGTCAACATCAAATGGGTGTAGTTTGAGTTGGACTTTGAAAACCCCTTGGAAACTCACCAGTCAGAGAAGGAGGAAGGCACTCCAGTCAGAGAAAAGAAGCAAGTGGGACATGTAGTGATCTGTGTCTCTCTAGCAAAGGAGAAGTCAGTATTCCAGAGGGTTCTTCGGAGGCTTCTGCTGCTGTTGCCAGCCCACCCTCTTCTCTGGAGCTTTTCTGAAGACAGTAGCTTTCACTTAATTGTGTATTCCCTCCATTCACAACTCCCCTAAGTCTTTTCTGTTTGGTACTTCCATTTCTGACCCCTGAGCAGCTCAGGGCAAAGAAGGGCCAGTTCTTTGGGTAGGTCAGTTTTCTATTACCATTGTTTATTAAGATTCTCATGCTCCTAAGGGTGAGATAAAGGAGTCTCTCTGGTAGCTTTCTTCATCCTGGCCTGGAGGTGCTTGACATACTTTTGTTTATATTTTTGAGATTTCATTAAGTTCTTTTTCCCCCTATATCTCTGTTTTGGAGCATAGATGAACATGAGGAGGAATAAGTAGGATATATATGAGAAAAGGGAAGAAAGATTGAAGAAACCAGAGAAGAAGGAAATTGAAGGTCCTGAGGAACTATGAGGATTGAGTCTTTAGGATGAATGTCTGTGAACACGTTCTTTGCAGTTTGTAGGCAAAGACAGCCTTAAAAAAAGGTTTCATCATTATCGAAAAATAAATAAATAAATACAAGAATGCAAATAAATGATAATGACATTTTTATAGCAATAATGTTGAACTTTTGCTAATTCATAAAATAAGCAAATTTTCTAAAACTTAAAAAAAATTAAAACAGAAACCCTAATACTATTACTTTGTATATGTTTCCATTTTTCCAATAAAAATGTTTTTTAAAAATGAATCCTAAATCAAGCAAATCACATTAGTTTTCTAGACTCCAACTGAGCTGCACCCAATCAATTAATATTTTATTGACCAATAGATAAGGCCAAACACTTTTGGTGGGTTTTTTTTTAGCACTTTTGTTTTTAAACATGTAATGAACTCATTCATTATGTGTTTATAAACATTCAAATGAAATTTACTGAATTCCTACATCTTCTTATTAATATGCTAAAAGATACTGTGAATACCATAGAAGTAGAAAATGGCATCTATCTGTCTTTGAGAACTTGCAGCCAAATTTGAAAGATGAGATTTACATAGGAACATAATAGAAGTCTGAATACTCAATAAATTAATGTGCATCATTAATCAAACTTATAGTTTTTTTAACGATCTCTGAACAAAACTGACCCAAAGAATTTATCATTCAATCCAAATTTCTATATCTTTCAATTTATTTCATTTATGATTATTATTATTTTATTACTGGTTCAATTTTGTTTTAAAGAGTCTGTTGTTGCTTGAAGTCCTTTAAACATATATGCAGGAAGACTGTGAATTGACTCCACATGATCCTCTCTCCTAGGGTTCATACTTTGTCTAATACCCTCCCCTTGTGTGTGGCTTTCTAACCAATAGAATATAACCAAGATCATGGGATATCCTGTAATTCCTGTGATTACATTATGCCATGTACCGCTCTGTCTTACTAGCAGACTTACTCTAGAGATCTCCATACTGGCTTTATGAATTAAATGGCTATGTTGGGAAAGCCCAAACAGCAAGAAGACTCAAGGACCTGTAGACAGTTGCTAGGAATCAAGCGTGGCTTCCAACTGACAGTCTTAAGAAGCCAGGGCCCTCAGTCCTACAGTCACAAAGAAATTAATCCAGCCAACAACTTGAATGAGCTTGAAAACAGATTCTTCCCTAGTCAAGCCTCCAGATAAGAATGCAGCCCAGCCAACACCTTAATTACAGCTTGGTGAGATCCTAAGCAGAGGACCCAGCTAAGCGATGCCCAGAATCCTGACCACAGAAAGTGTGAGATAATAAATATATGCTATTTTAAGCCAATAAGTTGGTGGTAATTTTTACAAAGCAGTAGAAAACTATCACAGCAGAAATTTTAAAACAGTAATATGTAAGAGTTCATTTGAATCCTGCTATGCCTTGTTTAAAAAAAAAAAAAAAGTCAGAAGATTTGCCTGACTAAAGTCAATGTCTTTTAAAGACTTCTATTCCACCCTAAGAAGAACAATGTTTTCAGGTTTAGTCAGATTTTTAGGAAGACACAGTAATTCCAGAGGAAGCAACCTAGGAAAATTGGCACATACTGTATCTGAGTACAAAAGGAAAATGGACAGGGACACCTGGGTGGCTCAGTCGGTTAAGCGTCTGCCTTTGGCTCAGGTCATGATCCAGGGTCCTGGGATCGAGTCCCACATCGGGCTCCTTGCTCAGTGAGGAGACTGCCTCTCTCTGCCTGCCACTCCCCCTGCTTGTGTTCTCTCTCTCTCTCTCTCATGCTCACTCTCACACTCTCTCTCTCAAATAGATAAATAAAATCTTTAAAAAACAAAACAAAAAACAAAAATGTATTCGCTTATAGTTCAGGAGATCAGAAGTCCAAAATCAAGGTATTGGCATGATTGGTTCCCTTTGGACACTCTGAGGGAGAAACTGTCATATGGCTCTCTCCTAGCTTCTGGTAGTTTCCAGCAATCCTTGGCATTTCTTGACTTGTAGATGCATCACTCCACTCTCTGCCTCTATCTTCACATGGCCTTCTTCCCTTCTTAGAGCTTTCTTCATTCGTTGCCTTTCTCTCAGAGATCACTGTGGTTCGGTACTAGATGTCCATTGTCTGAAAACTGTCTTTTTACATATTTTGTTGTTATTGTTGTTGTTGTTGTTTTAATTGTATCAGCCAGAAGAGTAAATACACTCTCCTCTCAATCTTGTCCAGAGGCAGAAGTCTCCCACTAATCTTAAGTAGTACATAACTGGCATACTCTCTCCATGAAATTTGGTATTTCTCATTCTGAAAATTAATTTATGTCTCACAAGTGCAACATCTCTCATAGAATTAAATCACTAAAGAAAAAACCCAGGGTTGTTTATTTAATATCTAATTAATAATTATTTGTTATAGATAATATTAATAATTAATGTGATACATAATTTGTACAATTATAGACACTCCTATTTTGAAGAGCTGAATGTTCAAATCATTGAGCTGTACATTTCAGAGTGTTGGGATGCACACCAACTTTGTTTAGGGATAGATACTTTTACACTGTAGAATCCAATATATGTAACTTTTCAAGCCCTTTAAAAGAGGGAGAAATTGGGCGCCTGGGTGGCTCAGTTGGTTAAGAGACTGCCTTTGGCTTAGGTCATGATCCTGGAGTCCCTGGATCGAGTCCCGCATCAGGCTCCCTGCTTGGTGGAGAGTCTGCTTCTCCCTCTGACCCTAACCCCTGTCATATGCTCTCTCTCATTCTCTCTCTCTCAAATAAATAAAATCTTTTAAAAAAATAAAAAATAAATTTAAAAAAAAGAGGGAGAAATTGAGTTCAAACTGTTAAGTGTATTGTATCTTAACTCTTCCATTTTGGAAAGAAATCATGTGTAGTTTGTTTAGTTTTTCAAAGGCCCTTTTGCCAGAACAATGTGGAATTTGAATACTAATAAATTATATAAAGTAGGTATGGATTTCTGCTAATGCACACTGGTAGCTGCCTACAACAAGACCTTTTAAAGTCCAGTAAATGACAGAAAATCTTCTATTTAGAGGATACCCTAAACCCATTTAATCACAGTCTCCGTGCTTTCAAAGAGTACCACCCAAAGGATCCTCTTTAGTGACTTATGAGGAAGGAATGGTATATCATTTGCTTACTCTGATTTTTTTTTTCTTCAAAACAGTTGTTAGGTGGTTTACCCAATGAGAAAGTAGATACTAAGTTTGAACGTTACAGGTTTTCTGTAGTGGAGTCCAGTCAAGGAATACAAGGAGAAAAGTCCTAGGTATAAGAAAGCAGATGATGTAACCAAGCACCAGCATGAGAGGGCTCACAACTCTACCCACACATTTTAGGCCTCCCATATATTTGTCCCTGCAAGCCCGGACATTCCTTTAGCCTACAGCTGCTTTGGGTAGTGAGATTGCTTGACTTGCCATGGCAAGGTTCTGTCTATTATGAATATACAATGGTGAAAATTATGTGAATGGACCCAATTGTATATTATGCCATGGCCCACTAGGACTGGGCAGAGTAAAGATGGTGATAAAGACTGCAGTGCAGACCCATAATTAAATAGACTCTCTTCACTGTGTTGGGAAAAGACTGTTAATTGGGACATGTAACCTTTTCTAAGATTGGTGTGTTGGATGCCAAAAATGGAAATGGTGACATTCTGAGTCATCCTTATGTCAGGCATTAGATATTTATTCCTTCAGGAAACAAATATTTAACCAGAAATTATTTCTAATTTCATAGCCAGGTCTCAACCCTATAGAAAGTTTCTTCCCAAAACCATGATATTTCTAATTCCAGAAACAATTTTAGGTTATTCAGGGAAGAGAGTCTCTGACTTTTTGTTATTGTTTAGATGGTATTTACCTGTTGCTGAGCTACAAAGGACATCTCCTATTTCTTATTTTGTTCTCAAGAAAAAAAATTTCCAAAGAAAAGCATTTTTCATTTGTGTCTCTAGCTTTGAGCCAGGCTTCCAAGTTTGGTTGCCGGATGAAACAGAACAGAAATTACTGTTAGAGCCTGACATCGGCCTCTCAGTGTTTTCAACATAATCGTGAAGACTTTGTGTGCTGGATCTCATTTGTTTCCTTATCTGTCACATTTGATTAGAAATGGTAATACTGGTGTACTATTGTTCATTCCTTGAGAGAGACATACTTGTTTAATACTGTAAGAGCTGGGGTTTAGCACTTTGTACCTAGAAACCAATATGAATAAAGCAATTATTAGGTATGATAATACTAAGAATCAATACTACTTTTTTATAGTGCTCATACTTACTTGGTCATCTTGAATAAGTATGAATATGGAAGAACCAGCTTCATAATTTACCAAATCCAACATAAAATGTAAAATACCTTGTTCAAAAATTCTTAAAAATTTCACAACAGATGGATGCCTGGGTGGCTCAGTCAGTTAAGCATCTGCCTTCAGCTCGAGTCATGATCCCAGGGTTCTGGGACGGAGTCCTGCATCAGACTCCAGGCTCAGTGGGGAGCCTGCTTCTCCCTCTGCTACTCCCCCTGCTTGTGTTCTCTCTCTCTCTGACAAATAAATAAATAAAATCTTTTTAAAAATCATTATTAAAAAAAATTTCACAACACAGCTAAACCAAGCAGATGCCCTTCTGAGTGCAGGACCCTCTGTGACTGCAGAAGTCACACACACACTGAGAAAAAAGTCAGTGTTAAGACCCATTCACACCCTTCTGCTAAATTTTTTACCTATTCGGGTGATTGAAGATTGATCTGAGGGTGATGAGTTCAAACCCCATGTTGAGCTCCACACTGGGCATGGAGCCTACTTGAAAGAGAGAGAGAGAGAGAAAGAAAAGAAAAGAAAAGAAGAAAAGAAAAGAAAAGAAAAGAAAAGGAAGGAAAGAAAGAAAGAAAGAAAGAAAGAAAGAAAGAAAGAAAGAAAGAA
>NW_023270854.1:47473854-47505316 GCF_011800145.1 Mirounga leonina | reverse complement strand
GAAAGAAAGAAAGAAAGAAAGAAAGAAAGAAAGAAAGAAAGAAAGAAAGAAAGAAAGAAAGAAAGAAAGAAAGAAAGAAAAGGGGGAGAAGGGAGGGAGGGAGGAAGGAAGGAAGGAGGGAAGGAAAGAAGCAAGGAAGGAAGGAAGGAAAAATAGTAGGTAAAACAGGGGTGTCTTGGTGGCTCAGTCGTTAAGCATCTGCCTTCCGCTCAGGTCGTGATCCCGGGGTCCTGGGATCGAGCCCCGCATCAGGCTCCCTGCTAAAAAGGGAGCCTGCTTCTCCCTCTCCGTCTGCTGCTCCCCCTGCTTGTACTCTCTCGCTCTCTCTGTCAAATAAATAAAACCTTTAAAAAAAATAAGTAAAACGTTCTACATTTTTAAAAATTCTACATTTTATAAATAAGATAATAATCATTATTTAATTATTGAGTTTAATGATATTTTAGGTCAGACCATTTAAAACGGGTTTTACTATTTAAATAACGAGTGAATCCCAAACTGTTAAACTCTTCTATGATTCTGATAATTCCTCCATCTGAAATCAGTTAATCAGTATAGAAATCAACTTTAATACTGCTGAAATGGGTGAGAGAAGGCAATGGTGCTGAAGACATTAACATTTTGATACCTTATGACTGCATACAGCAAAGACACTGTGAACACCTTTTGTCTTAGTCAATTTGGGCTGCTATACCAAAATAGCATAGACTGGGTTGCTCATAAGCAACAGAAATTTATTTCTCACAGTTCTAAAGACTAGACGTCCAAGGGCCAAGGGCCAGCAAATTTGATGTGTAGCGAGGAGCCTGCATCCTGGTTCATGAATGACCACCTTCTTACTGGGCCCTCACATGGCAGGAAGAGCAAGAAAGCTCTCTGGGGTCGCTCTTTAAAGGGCACTAATCCCATGGTGGGAACTTCACCATCATGATGTAATTACCTCCCAAACGCCCACCTCCAAATACCCTCACCTCGGGGATTAGGTTTCAACAAATGATTTTCGGGGGGAGACGTTCAGTGGATGGTGCCTCTATAAAATACAACTACCACATATTGCAGGTCTGTGAGCCAGGCACGGTGACAAGCACATGAACTGGTTAGTCCTCCTAACAGCCTCCTGAAGTAAGTAAGGGAAGAGTGGATATTCATGAATGTAAAGTAAGTCATTTACGTGGATGTCACAAAAAATTGGCATTAGGAACTGGTATCAGTCATGATCCAGGAACCCTCAAACATTATATAGGATAACTGAAAAGAGTTTATTCAAGGGACTATTTTCGAAAGCGTGAGCAGATTTTAGAGAAGCTAATGAGGGTTAAAGTAGTACCCTGAGGGGTGGGCAACAGCAGGAGCCCAACGGGGGGGAGAGGTCACGATGACTTGCAAAAGGTAACAGTCCAGAAGGCCTTGTGAAAGGAACCGTGGCCTCCATTAGAAGAACATAGTCAGCTGGTGGTGACTTCACAGGGAGGGAGCGGGGAAAATAAATGCTCAGACCTCACTTTCCTTCCTTCCTCAGATTTCCTACTGCTGCACCCCACAGACCAAGCTCTACCAGAGGCCACAAGATATGGGAGCTTAACATGCAGTCTAGTGGTTCTTAAACCTTACCAGGCATCAGAAGCACCTGCAGGCTGCCTTGTTAAAACAGAATCCTGAACCCACCCCAAGGCGTTCTGATTCAGTAGCTCTGGGAAGGGCCTGAGAATCTGCATTTCTAATAAGTCCCCAGGCCACACCTGGAAAACCTGATTTCATCTAAACAGGTCAAACTCTTAGAGCCCAAAGCAGGGTAGAGAGGAAGGGTGGAGTGTACAATTGGAAGCCATCCAGTACAGAACAATGGAAGCTGGTTTGAAGACAACAGGCTTGTTATCATGATAGAAAACAGCTGCCTCTGATATTAGTTCTTTTGTTTTTTTTTTTTTCCTGTGTGAATTCTAAAAGATTTATTTTGTTGCCTTGCTGCAAGCAAAGACAAGTTTGTCGCATTTTCAAAGTACCTCCCAAAAATAGCCCCTTTAAAGCCCCCAACTTCAGGCAATGTCTAGTCTAGACTGCCTCTCACTGGCCAGAATTGGTGCCTACAAGGAGGGTATTGACAGGCAGAATAATAAAGAGCCTTAATTTTTCCTTATACCAGTGTGCAATAGCCTAGAATGCTCTCTGGGAAGGAAAATCTAGAAAATTGACAGTCTCAATGGTAAATCTATAGCAGATGCTTATGAATATACTGACTATAAGAAAATAAAAGTTCTGGTGAGTGGGATAATTAATCAAGACTTGTAATAACTGCCCATTGGTTGTAGAGACTACTTTAAAAAAATAAAATCTTAAAAAAAAAAAAAATGGGATGTGCGCCTGGCTGGCTAGGTCAGTAGAGCATGTGACTCTTGATCTCAAGATTGTGAGTTCAGGTATGATGTTGGGTGTAGAGATTACTTTAAAAAATAAAATCTTTAAAAAAAAAAAAAAGACTTGTAGTAACTGAAATATATGGCTGAAGTGGATAGCCCAGTTATAATACAGAGTTGGCTATTTCCGGTCCTTAATGTGTTTCCATTAAAGGCTAACAATGACATTATGTTGAAAACAATGTTTCTTCCTAGCAAAGAAGAAACAGAATGTAAAACTCAGAGCTAAAATTTTACCCTGTAGTATGTAAACAAAATAAAGCATATCAGATTAATGAATGACCTGCTGGGAAAACTTGTAGACAATGGCTTAATCTGTGTTTGATAGTGAAAAACTTATATCCATTTCCAACAGAGATCTCAGGACACCTAATTTATATAAAAAATGAAAAGCTCTCAAGAAACATCAGGGCTCCTGGGTGGCTCAGTCAATTAAGCGTCTGCCTTTGGCTCAGGTCATGATCTCCGGGTCCTAGGATTACACACCCCAGGTCGGACTCCCTGCTCAGCAGCGGAGTCTGCTTCTCTCTCTGCTCCTCCCCCTGCTCATGCTCGCTCTCTCCCTCTCTCTCTCTCTCTCTCTCAAATAAGTAAATAAAATCTTAAAAAAAAAAAAGAAAAAGAAACATGTCAAGCTATAATTATCTAATTTATACCCTCAGGAGCTTAATGTTACTTTTAGTTGTCCACTCAATAAACACAGTGTTTGGGGTTTTTTAAAGATTTTTTTATTAATTTAATATTTGGATGATGTGCACTTTTTCTGCTTTACCTGGGGAAAAAAACGATGAGATATCAGAATTAGGTTGAGATCAGTTATTAAAATCGGAATCCTAGTTTGCTGCATTACTGAGGGGAAAGGAAGTAAGAGTTGTTAACCTGCATCTTCTCCATTTATTTACTTATTATGGGCAACTTACTTTTTTTTTTAAGATTTTATTTATTTATTTGTAAGAGAGAGGTAGAGAGACAGAGAGCACACAAGCAGGGGAGCGGCAGGCAGAGGGAAAAGCAGGCTCCCCGCTGAGCAGGGAGCCCACAGCACTCCATCCCAGGACCCCAGGATCATGACCTGAGCCAAAGGCAGACGCTTAACCAACTGAGCCACCGAGGCGTCCCTATAGGCAACTTTCTAAACATTTTAGTTCCAAATACTAGTTTAAGAATCAAATCAAAGAATTATTTCACTCAAAAGGTCATCAAGTTCATCAGCTTTTTTGGTGGACATAGTGTTCATCTATAAAATTGGGCTTCATAATGTGTCCTTCAAAAGTGAGATTATGCTGCTGAGAAAATGATGCTATATAAAATGGGAAAAGAACGGATACAGCCATATCCACCAACTGCACACTAAGTTGGTTTATTTGACCAAATAACAGAAATTAAGTCAGTCCAAAGATGGATAATTGTGAGCCATTCTGCCCACAACTGTATTGCGTATTCCTCAGAATACAACAGCTTTGTACTAATTGCACAGAAAGTGCAACCCTAGCCATTGTTTGGGCTACCATGATCCCTAGATATACTGGAGCTCCACAGTGGGATGAACTGAGGCTAAGTGGATGTTGTGAGTCTGGTCAAGAGTCTAAATCACAGTGCTTGGGGCCAGGGGGGCTAACTGTGGCTGTTATCTTTTCTAAGAGGGTTGAATAAGTAGATTAAGCATAAAATGAGAGCAAAATCATGTGGAGGAAAATGGTCATTGGTTGAATAGCAATTATCATTTTTAAAAAATTAATACCAATTGCCCTAAAAATTTCAAACAGCAGTGAAAGATATAAACTGAAAAGTAAAAGTATCCTCATCCTTTATGATAGATAATTTTATGTATCAACTTGACTAGGTCACAGGGTGCCCAGTTGATTTGATTAAACATTATCGGTGTGGGGATGCCTGGGTGGCTCAGTCGGTTAAGCGTCCGACTCTTGATTTTGGCTCAGGTCATGATCTCAGGGTCATGGGATAGAGCCCTGCATTGGGCTCTGCGCCCAGTGTAAAGTGTGCTTGTTCCTCTCCCTCTGTTCCTCCCCCCACTAGCTCTCTCTCTCTCTCTCAAATAAATAAAATCTTTTAAAAAACCATTATGGGTATGTCTGTGAAGGTGTTTCTGGATAGGATTAACATTTGAAACAGAAGCCTGAGTAAAGTAGATTGCCCTCCCGTGTGGGTGGGCATCATTCAATTCAATGAGGGTCCAAATAGAATAGAAAGGCAAAGGAAGGGAGAAATCCCCCTTTCTGCCAGAGAATTCGAGTTGGAATATCAGTCTTCTTTTGCCCTTGGACTGGGATTTACAACTAGCTCCCTGCTGCCCAGGTCTTCAAATTCAGACTGAATTATACCACCAGCTTTCCTGAATCTCCACCTGGCAGACAGCAGATTGTGGGACTTCTCAGTCTCCATAATCACCTGGGTGAATTCCTTATACTAAATTTTATATATATATATATATGAATTTAAATAAATATAAATAAATATATATGTGTGTGTGTGTGTATATATATATCCTATTTGTTCTGTTTCTCTGGCTTAATTACCCAATTAATATGCCTCTCTTCAACTTCTAGTCATAATAGTTTTTCCCATAATAGTTTTTCTTTTGTAGTCTTCCAGGAATTTTCTATGCAAATTCAAAGATGTAAATATATTTATCCTTTGTTTATACACAAATGAGATTATACTCTATACATTGATCTACAAATTGTTTTTCATTTAACATATCTTAGAGATTTTGCTATAGTGGTACATATAGATCTACCTCATAGAATGTATTACCACATAGAAGGTACTTACTATAATCTAATCAATCAGTTCCCTGTTGATGGATATTCAGTTGTTTCTAGGTTTTTGCTATTAAAAATAATTTGCAATTAAAACTACACTGAAATATCATTTCTCACCTATCACAGTGACAATCCAAAAGCTTGAAGACGTACTCCTATCAGCAAGGCAGAGGAGAAACGGGCATTCTTATATGTTGCTGGTAGGGATGCAAAATAATACAACCTCTATGGAGAAGAATCTGCAATATCTAGCAAAATGACATCTACATTTTCCCATTAACCAAGCAATTCCATTTTTAAGAATTTATTATAAAAATATACTTGCAAAAATACTATATTGGATGTTATGGTGGATTATCCAGATGCTTTCTTTATGACATAGGCTGTGGGTGATCCCACTCTTGTGAGTATGGCAGCAGATGGTTCTCAGCTGAGATCTTCTCTAAAAATTATCTTTTGCTGAAGAGAGCCTCCTCCCAATCCACATCTAGTGACTGTTCTATTCAGGAGTATAAGGACTCTGCCCCCTTGCTTCAGGAAAAAACAATTTTAAAGAATCATCTAGCCCCAGAGCTCCCCAGGGGATTGGCTGAGGCCTTTGGTGCAACTCCACTGTGGTTCAACTTTTCCCAAGGCCCAGTGCTACTGATACTTACTTAACTCCTTCAAGGGTTGTGATCTCAAAAGCACTCATCAATAACTGCCTGCATGTAAATCTCTGCTCAGAATCTGTTTCCCAGAGAACCCAACTGGTTGGTGCCAGAATGGTCCAAGGAAGCAGACTCAAATATGGGATTTGCAACTGTTAAAAGTATACATGTGGTAAACTGGAATGGGACAATAGTGGAAGGGAATTTACTAACAGTTGCAATACCTCAGGCTTTTGTGGAAGTACTAATTATAAGGACAACAGAATCAAATCACTGTTGTTGAGTGTCATTGATGAACTGGAAAAAGACAATCAAAAGCTAAGTATAATTATTAATTTAAAGAGAAATGTAAAACTCAAAATTCAGAAGTCCTCCTGGGTAGCAGACAAAGAGACTCTTATCCCCTGGAAGCAGAGGACAGAAGAATCTGAGGATCAGGCTCAGGATTTAATTATGAGCTGCAGAATTCCAGAGAAAAGTGAATTTTCCATTCTGCGAAGTCTCACATGTCAAAGTCCCTGGTGGAGAAAGATGTTATGGTCAGAGCCCTGTTGAGATCTGAGGATATCTGAGTTAATTCACTCAAAAACCTTGAAACCTCTGATCATCCCCTTGAAGCCTCTGGGCCTAGATAAATGGCCTACTCCTCTCAGTTAAAAACTAGCCTTCCATCCCACCATGCTTGCTTGGAGGAAGTGTTAGGCCTGCCGAGTAATGAAAGGGACCACATGCTAAAGGAACTGGAGGATCTAGCCAGTGTGCACCAGCAGGAGCTGGGAAAGTACATGTAAGACTGGATTCTAAGGGTAATGGGTCAGTGGAAATGGAACATCAGGTTAGACAAAGGTCAGTTTCTCAATATGGGAGCACTCTCCTGGGATAAAGAATTTAGCAGGTTGGCTAGAACCCCAGGAGACAGTGCTAGGATACTGACAGGATAACTCTTAGAGGCGGAAATATCAAGGGCCGACACTAAGTGAAGTGGAAATGCCAGAATTGCCTTGGGGGATGTTGTAAAAAGTGGTCAAAAGACTCAGAAATAGGCCAGGAGGGATATACTGTATAAAACCAAAAACTCAGAGCTAAATATGTTCCATGTGACAGCCTAGAGGACCACTGTTTTCCAAAGTGATGAAGAATAAGCACCAGAATGATTGACAAGCTCAGTGTTGACCGTCCTCTATAGTCAAAGCTGAGAGTAAAAGAGAATGTTACAGAACTAGTCTTATTGATGGCAGTGGGATAATAGGCTTCCAAATTACAGAGGCTAGGTGATGAAGCTAAGCTACTAGAAGCAAGGTGGGCACAATTATCACAAGGAACAACAAGTTCATTGTGGAAGTTGGTGAGGAGCGGGTGGTGGTGAGGCCTGAACCACAGAAAGATACATTTAATAGAGCACAGTATCCTTGGGGCTAGTTAAATAGGCAGCCAACAAAAGTATTGCTCAATCTAAATGATGAAAAGAAATCAAAGATGGATGAAACAAGAGGCTGAAGGTAACTACATACACCAATAAAAAACTGCAATCCCTTACTTGGTTCTAAGACCTGAGCCAGTTCTCAGACCCACAACTCACTAACTAAAGAAGAAGCCAAGTCCCAAGGAGGAATGATTCTAAAACATCACAGCAAATTATATGGAGGAATGATTCTCCTGTTCTTTACCAAAGAATAAAAACATCATAAATATTAATCAATACGGAACTGATTGTCTAAGCTGTGGTCCATCTAAACATGGAATACTATGCACCTGTGAAAAGGAATGAGGCATCTCTCTATATGCTTTTATGTAGGGAATCTCAGGAAGATTTTTTTTTAAAAAAAGATTTTATTTATTTATTTGACAGAGACACACAGTGAGAGAGGGAACAAAAGCAGGGGGAGTGGGAGAGAGAGAATAAGCTTCCCACGGAGCAGGGAGCCCAATGCGGGGCTCGATCCCAGGACCCTGGGATCATGACCTGAGTTGAAGGCAGACGCTTAACGACTGAGCCACCCAGGAAGATATTATTAACTGAAAAAATAAGGTATAGATCATTGTATATAGTATGTTAACTTTTGTGTAAAAGGAAGGAATACTAAAATATACACACACTTCCTTTTATTTCCAATTTGAATTAATGAAAAGCTAAACTAAAAACAAATATAAATAATATTCTGGGGGCAGGGGTGGGGACAGAGTGAAAAAGGCAAGAGAACAAAAGTACCTTGTTTGCAACATCAAAAGGAACAGGAGTTACCTTGAAGAGTTTTCACTGGCCAAAGAACAATTTGAACATGAAAAATAATGTCGCCAACTGATTAAAACACAACAAATAAAACAACAACAAAACAAAACTCAACAAATACATATAAATCCGTGAATTTGTAATTAAATTAATTTTTTAAAACTTCATCATTACCTTAGAAGTTCCCTAAGGCACACAAACTTAATATTCTGAAAAATTAATGAGTGAAGAAAAAGAATCAAGAATTTATCTTGCTTTCCTATATAAAATATATTCCAGAGTAACCAAATAGTTGATGAGGGAAACTTCTTCTTTATAGAAATTCAGGTAATAATACATTACCATTTTGGAACCCCTAGTAAATTACAGACATAAGCAACAATCATCAATTAATACTAAAACCCTAGATAAAAGATTAATGGAAGTTTTCTAGTGGGTGGATCAGGCTAGCAGTACCAACAATGAGACAACTGTTAGTTATCTCCTCATGTGATATAACAGGAAGCACAAGGCATCATCTATGAAATATCCTACCCCAGCCCCAAATCAAACTCGATTAGAAACAAGCTCTATAACTTAAAACCAATTTTTAGGAAACACAGTGTATCAAAGAACAAGTTAAATGACACCATGAGGCAAAAATGAGCCCAAGTCCAGAATGCAAAGATTCTAGAGATGAATGGCCCAGTTTTTTCAACAAATTAGAAAAGAAAAAGAGGTAGAATTATTACAGATTAAAAGAAACTTAATATAACAACCCAATGCAATACATACACTTTGGATCATGTATTTTCCTATTGCCACTGTAACAAATTACCACAAACTTAGTGCTCTAAAACAATACAAATCTTATAAACTTATTATCTTCTGGAGGTCAGAAGTCCAAAAATGGGTCTTACAGGGCTAAAATCAAGGTATGGAGCCTGCATTTCTTCTGGAAGCTATTAGGGATAATCAGTTCCTTGTCTTTTCCCACTTCTTGGCTGATGGCCCCCTTCCAGCAATGGAACCACTCCAACATCTGCCTTTGCCATCATCTTCTTCTCTAACTCTGACTTTCCTACCTCTCTCATATAAGGACCCTTGTTATTACATTGAGCATACCCAGATAATCTAGGACAACATTCCCATCTCAGGATCCCTGCAAAGTTGTTGTTGCCATGTAAGGTAATCTATTCATAGATTTCAGGGATTAGGATATGGACATTTAATGAGGGGAGAAGGGTATTATTCTGTCTGCCACAGATACTGATACAAACAAAGCAACTATAAAAGACATTCTTCAGGGGCGCCTGGGTGGCTCAGTTGGTTAAGCGACTGCCTTCAGCTCAGGTCATGATCCTGGAGTCCCAGGATCGAGTCCCGCATCGGGCTCCCTGCTCAGCTTTTGACCCTCTCTCCTCTCGTGTTCTCTCTCTCATTCTCAGATAAAAAAAAAAAAAAGAAAAAAGACATTTTTCACAGAACTGGGAAAATTTGACCATAGATTGGTATCATATATGGGAACAGTTATTAATTTTTTAAGGTATGATCATGGCATTGTGGCTATCACTGTAGGCCATCTTTGGAGATTGGAGACACTTACTGAATTATTTATAGGCTTAGATGATATGATATCTGGTATTTACATTAAAATTTGTTTTAAAAGAATAAGACAAATAAATGAAAGGCAAAATACTAAAATTATTAAGGGTTGGACTATGGTCACATAAGGTTCAGATTAATTTTTCCTCTACTATTGCCTACACTTGAAAATGTCCACAATAAAAAGTTTTTCAAAAACCAAAGATAATTTAATATGGTTTTTTAAAAAAAGGAACCGAAAGGAAAGGGGAGAATCCTTGTCCACGTATCTTTGCATACCAGTGTGAACGTTTGGTAGAATAAATTTTTAGACATAGAATTGCATCTAAAACATTGTAACACTGCTTTACACATATACTAAGGTTGAACAGTTAAATGAACAGATGGTAGATGAGCCAGGTTTCTCACTGTCAAAGGTGAATATTGCAGATAAACAACAAGGAAAGATAGAATGAACCCTGTGGTAATGGATTAGAGTTGGAGACATTAATATGAACTCATATTTAACTTAATATTTATACAGGTATATACAGACCAATTATAGCTGTATGTGCATAAATATGTACACATATATATTTATCTCACTCTGAACACTGAGAGGTAACCACACCCCAGCAATAAAGAATAACCCAGGCACCCACATCTTGGTTTCTAAATACCATTTTCCAATAAAAGAAACCAGGGATACTTGGGAAAATGGCTGATTCTAGAATTGGGGTGGGAAAAGAAAATAAAAGATAAACTTGGATCTCTTGTAGTGTCAGAAAGGAAGCTCACACAAACAAACAAACAAAAAGATGGAGCATGTCAAGGAGACACAGAAGCCAACCAGAAAGAGCTCCCAGTGGCCAAAGCTGGAATGATTTGAGCACTAAAACAAATAACATAGTATTGAATTATAATCCCAAATTATAAAATAAATATACATGAATCCATACTGATATGAATAAATGGTTGAACAAATAAATGAGAAGAGACAAGTCATCCTTACTGTGGTATAAATTATTCCTCAATAAAGTTGAAAAGGAATGGGCTGCCTCGGTGGCCCAGTTGGTTAAGTGACTGCCTTTGGCTCAGGTCATGATCCCAGGGTCCTGGGATGGAGCCCCACATTGGGGGGGGGGGTCCCTGCTCAGCAGGGGGCCTGCTTCTCTCTCTCCTTCTGCCTCTCCCCCTGCCTGTGCTCTCCTGCTCTCTCCCTGTCAAATAAATAAAATCTTTAAAAAAAAATTCTTTAAAAAAAAAGCTGAAAAGGAAAAAATATTTGTTGAGTCAATTTATCAGTGGTGTTTGCAATTTAAATAAACTCTTAAGAAATTTTGAATAAATTGTACTTGAAAATTTTAACTCCAGGCTGCTGGGCAAATAGAGTTTTTCCCTTTCTCCATCTCAAGAAGTTTCAGAGTACTATTTCCCATATATCTAGTAGGTAGACCTTTCTTTACCTGTCCCAAAAGGATATGCATTAAGAGTTTTGAAATTGGGGTGCCTGGGTGGCTCAGATGGTTAAGTGTCTGCCTTTGGCTCAGGTCATGATCTGAGGGTCCTGGGATTGAGCCCTGCATCAGGCTCCCTGCTTGGCATGGAGCCTGCTTCTCCCTCCCCCTCTACTGTTCCCCCTGCTTGTGCTCTCTCGCTCTCTCTGTCAAATAAATAAATAAAATATTAAAAAAAAAAAAAAAGAGAGAGAGTTTTGAAATCAGTTGGCTCAAGTATAAATCATAGACCTATGTTTAAGCATAACTGTGAAGGAGAGATTATGCTTGAGTGGAGGTTCTATATTATGATTATGTTTTGCAAATTCACCTCAGCCATTGATATCAAAATCTTAAAATACTGAAATGTCTTGATTAACACTTTCTTTAAGGCCAGAATCATGGCACCTCCTCATAAGTAAAATCTTAACATCTTCACATAATGCTGACTTCCATTATACAGTCCATATGAACTATACACCACCATGTTTCAGAGAATTGCCATACGTAATATGAATACCAAACTCTGGTCTAAAATCTTCTATAGTATTATTAATTCCAAAATATAAAGCAAAATTGATTTTGAGATTGATTGCTAATTTCTACAAAACAGCTTTTTAAAACAACTGAAGAAATGTGTACTCATTTTTAAAACAAAGTTACAACATTATACAAGAACTCTACAGATACTCAGAACAGAATAATGTGTTTCACAATTAAATTCAGATTAGTCACATTTGAAAAATTGGACATAAAAACAATACACACTATACGTGTGTTACATTCTTTAATCAACAAATTATTGAGCACACTGTGTTAAGCAAAATACTGCAATTAGAAAAAGTAAAGTAGATAGATTCTTTACTTCTTATTCACTATGAAAATGAATAATTATTCACTATTTTCATATAAACTTTCCAACATTTACAATGGAAGGTGAAATTTTTAAAACTCTAGCCATGAAAGCAATAAGAATAATGAAATGCTAAAATATGCACTGTTTTATTGAAGTACACTTGAGTTACAGAACATGACAGAGAATGGGGATTATGCAAAAAATCTAGAGACATGAATGACAATAATAAATTGTTTAAAACTCCAAGTTACACTTTGATAAGTAATATCAATTACTATCTTTTGCACTGAAGAGATGAAGTCTTTAAGTAATTCTGCCCCCCCCCATTTTCCCTTTTCAGCTATAGTTTATCCAGTGATCTGAGATTCATACCGTCCTCATTCTCTAGGGAATAACATGAAAGTGATTGTTTGAAAATAAAAGGAGGCATTGAAATCCTATACTTCAGAAGACAGAACCAGTTACCTGACATTCAATACCAATCCTCACTGTGTTAAGAATGTCAGTGTTTCACATGCCCCACTCAGGAAAACAGTTGTTTCAATACACGCTTCTGTGGCTTTATTCATTTCAGTTACACCTCAGGGAGTTTAATTTCATGCAAAGCTTTCAGAGAGTTCTTTCCAGTGACAGGATCAAATCTGTACCATAAGGCAGCAGTTGGAAGTTCAGGGAAAATGAAAGCAACCTGAACTGATCAGAACTTTGGCCTTGCCCTGGAGTTAGCCTTCAAGAACTGAGAAAGATGTAGTGTTGGCAACTCCTGAGATAATTTTTAAAATGTAAACATAATGGAATGAAAGATGATCTGGTTGAATTTGGGGCTTATATTATGGCTATAAAGGGAAATGGCAATGAGAAATGAATGTCAGAGGTTTAACTAAACTGAACTGATTTCATGAAAGGCTTAAGAAAGAGCCTGACTGGGAAAAGAGAGGCAAAACACCTGCACGACTAGTCCACACATGAACAATGCATTTATTTTCAAACAAAGAGCAGATAATACTCAAGCTTTGGAAGGGGAGATCTATTTTTCAGAGAAAGTATGGACACCTGAAAGAAACACAAGGGGCATTGTGTTTAGGAATGAAACATGTGATCTAGGGAAATGCCAGTTTATCCAAGCTTTGGCTGGGTTACTGCTTTGTTAAGAGAGAGGACATATTTTTGAAACAACTGTGATTAACTGAGGTTTAATGTGCCTTCTTGTAATTATCTATAATTTTAAAAGATTACATTGTAGCTTGTAAGCCTGGTTAAAGAATGAATCAGGTGATTTTTAATAAAATACAACACCACATGTGTTTTATTGTTTAGAATACAGAGGAAGTCTATGTTTTGCTATTTACAAAGAGTAATTTTGTTGATTCAATTCAGCTTCTCTGTCAGCACCTTTGTTTCTTTTTTTTTTTTTAAGTTTATTTATTTAAGTAATCTCTACACCCAATATGGGGCTTGAACTCATGACCCTAAGATCAAGAGTCACATGCTCTTCCAACTGAGCCAGCCAGGCTCCCCTCTACCTTTGTCTCTTAATATGGTCATATTGCCATCAGTTATTTAATATTTCTCAAAGTTTATGTAATCCTGCAAAGTGACTGAAAAATCATTCCGTACAACTGGGATTTCAAGTAAGATAAACTGTCCCAATTTATCTTTAGTGGGTCTTCTTGCTCCATGTTCTCCTCAATTCAAAGGATAACACCTGAGTGAATTTTTATTATACATTCTAGAACTCACAGACCCAAGAATTCGCTGAGTCACAAGTTAGCTCAAACAATGAACACAGATTGCTAGTATTGCTTTTTGAGTCTCATGGCATTTCTGAACAAGAGTGCATTCTCCTAGCAGTAGTCTTCTCTAACTGTGTGACTTCACACAAGTTTGATAGTTAGCTTCTCCAGCCTTCTTTTCTCCATCTGTAAAAATGGGGAGCCAACTAAGGATTATTCTGAGTATTACATCTTATTGTTAGTGCTTATAAAAATTTACCAATACAGTTCCCCTTCTCTTTGATCGACATCGTTTCTCATATCCCACTCCTCTTTCTTCTGCATTTGGCTTTCTTCTGATTAAAGTACATCACTTAGTGTTCTTTCAGAAAGGATCTGTGTGTTTTGCTCTTAAATGATATTTCAGGTGGTTAATAACCTTCAAGTAAACAGTTTACCTCAGACCTCAGAAGATATTATTTCACAGCTGTTTTCTGTTGATGCTGATGAGAAATCTTCCATCAGACTGTCATTCATTTGTAAGCAATCTATCTTTTCTCTCTCTAAGATTGGAGAGGGATACTGGAATTAAAGTAATTTAAGTTTCCTATGTTGTTTACCCAGAGAATAGATATTGATTAGCTTTAGATCTGTTAAGAAATATATACACTTCGGGGCGCCTGAGTGGCTCAGTCGTTAAGCGTCTGCCTTCGGCTCAGGTCATGATCCCAGGGTCCTGGGATCGAGCCCCGCATCGGGCTCCCTGCTTTGAGGGGGCCTGCTTCTCCCTCTCCCACTCCTCCTGCTTGTGTTCCTTCTCTGGCTGTGTTTCTGTCTGTCAAATAAATAAATAAAATCTTTAAAAAAAAAGATCTTTAAAAAAAAAAAAAGAAATGTATACACTTTAAGAAAACCACTGAAATTATAGAATAAATAGCTATTAAACCAGTGGAGGGGGAGAGAATAAACAAAATTGATCAAATTAATTGAAGGAAAGTGAGAAAGGAGAAAAATCAGAGGAAAAAATGGAACAAATGGAAGTGCAAAATAAGATGATAAAATTAATTCTAAATATGTCAATAATCACTAAGTGACATACCTCACAAAATACAAAATAGAGGCTCCAAAACTGGCACTTTCTTAAATTCAGCTATATGCTTTTAACAAAAGATATTTAAAATGTTAGAGCACAAAAGAAAAAAAGGAGAGAGGGAAACAAGCCATAGGTGATTCTTATTGATAGAGAACAAACTGAGGGTTGATGGAAGGAGGTTGGCAGCGGATGGGTCAAATGGGTGATGAGTATTAAAGAGGGCTCTTGTGATGAGCACTGGTTGTTGTTTGTAAGTGATGAATCACTGAATTCTACTCCAGAAACCAATATTGCACTGTATGTCAACAAAATTTACATAACAAATAAAATGTTAGAGCACAGAAACATTGTAAGAGTAATATTATAGAAAAAGATATAATAGAGGTTTCTGAAAAGATGGTGGAATAGGAAGCACCAGGAATCTGTCTTCCCAAACTAGACAATAATTACACAGACAGAATCTGTCCAGTGTAACTATTTCAGAATTTTGCAGTCTACTGAAGGCTCACAACGTCCAGGGAAAGATCTGCAGTTAATATTGGCCAGTCTCAGCAGCTAGCATAGCAGTAGCCACCTATCTCACATGCCCAGACATAGGGCAGGCACTGTGCACATGTTCTTGGAGCAGCTTGCACATAGCTTGTGGGAGCCAGAGTGAGCAAAAATGACCCTGTCCTCCAAATATTGGGATCTATGCTCTGATCACTGATTGCTAGTTCTGGGCACAGAGGTGCAAAGAGGTGGAGGAGACATTGCTGTTGCACCTCCCCACAGTGATGCAATCCCCTCCCCTTTTGGCTGTAGTGACTTTCAGGGGCCTAAAGAGCTGCCTCACCCCTTCATTTTTCTTTCTTTACCCTTTTGGAGTCAGACATGAAAGACTAGGACATTCAAAAAGAGCAGCAAACACAGGGGAAGGGAAAAATGTGATTTTCAGAGTTGCCACATATTAGATTCAAATATCCAGTATTGAACAACAACAACAAAAAAATCACAAAGCATACAAAGAAACAGGAAAGTATGACCCATTCAAAGGAAAAAAATTAATCAACAGAAACTGTCCCTGAAAAAAACCTTATGGCAGACATACCAAAGACTTTAAAACAATTGTTTTAAAGATGCTCACAAAACTAAAGGAAGATGAAGATAAAGTCAAGAAAAAGATGTATGGGAGAAAATCAGAATATCAATACATAGAAAACCTAAAAAGAAACCAATAAGAAATTCTAGAGCTGAAAAGTACAATAATTGAAATGAAAAGTTCACTAGAGGGATTCAAAGGCAGTTTTGATCAGGCAGAGGAAAGAATCAGTGAACTTGAAGACAGGACAATGGAAATTATCAAGTCTGAACAGAAATTTTTAAAAAACTGAAGAAAAGTCAGCAGAGCCCAAAGGACCGCTGGTACAAATCAAACAGACCAACATACATTTTAGAAGTCCCAGAAGGAGAAGAGAGAGAAAGGGGCAGAGAAAATATCATGAAAAACATGAATATAAACATCCAAGAAGCTCAACAAGCTTCAAGTAAGATGAACTCAAAGATATGCACGCTGAGACACATTATAGTCAAACTTTCAAAAGATAAAAACAAAGAGAGAATCATGAAAGCAGCAAGAGAGAAGTGAATCATCAAAAATGTAACCAGCAGGTTTCTCATCAGAAACTTTGGAGGCCAGGTGACAGCAGGCTGCTATATTCAAAGTGCTAAAAGAAAAAAAAAAAAAAAACTGTCAACCAAAAATCCCTTCTCTGGCAAAACTGCCCATCAAAAGTGAGGGCAAAATTAAGATATCCCCAGATAAACAAAAACTGAGGGAGTCATTAAACCACTAGTCCTGCCCTGCAAGAAATGCTTAAGGGAGTTCTGCAAGGTGAAATAAAAGGATACCAGACAGTAACTTGAAACCACATGGAGAAATACAGATTTCAATAAAGGTAAGTACATAGGCAAATTTTAAAGCTAGTATTGTTGTAATGATTATTTGTAACTGCACTTTTAATTTTCTTTTTATTGAGCTTTTTTAAAAAGGGGGGGGCAGAGGAAGAGGGAGAGAGAAAATCTGCAGCCGACTCTGCACTGAGCATGGAGCCTAATGTGGGGCTCCATGCTAGGCTTCACACAAGGATCAATCCCACAACCTTGAGATCATGACCTGAGCAAAAACCAAGAGTCCAGCACTTAACCAACTGAGCTACCCAGGCGCCCCTACACTTTGAATATTCTACATGATTTAAAAGACATACATATAAAGGAAAAAAATAATTATTAGCCTAAAAGCTAGTATTATTGTAACTTTGGTTTACAACTCCAAGTCTTGTTTTCCTCAATTTAAGAGACTAATACATTTAAAATAATTAATAGTTTATGTTTTGGGGCACATAATGTATAATGACATCATTCTGTATATCAACAACTGAAAGGGGTGGGGACAGAGCTGTAACAGAGAAGTTGTATATTATTGAAGTTAAGCTGCTGTAAATTCAAAATACAGTGTTACAACTTAAGGATGTTAAATGTAATCCCCACGGTAACCACAAATAAAGAAGCTATAGAATATACACAAGAGCAAATGAGAAAAGAATTTAAACTAAACACAGAAGACAGTAATACAGGAAATGAGGGACAATAAAGCTATAAGATAGAAAACAAGTAGCAAAATGACAGATCTAAGCCCCTCCTTATCAAAAATTATTTTAAATGTGAATGGAGTAAACTCTCCAATCAAAAACAGAGATTAGAATGATGAATAAAAGCACACAATCCAAGTATATGTTATACAAAGACACAAATAGACTGAAAGTGAAGGGATGGAAAAAGATTCCACACAAGTAGTAACCAAAAGAGAGCAGAGGTATCTATACTAATATCAGACAAAATTAACTTTAAATCAAAAAAGTTTACAAAAGACCCCAAAAAGACATTATATATTAATAAAAGCTTTAATACAGCAAGAAGATATAATAATTATAAACATTTATGCACCTAATGACAGACCATCAAAATATATAAAACAAAAACTGACAAAATTAAAGGAAAAAAATAGTTCTACAATAATAGTTAGAGACTTCAATACCCCACTCACAATAATGGATAGAAAATCAGATCAAAGATAAGTTAAAAAAAAAAAATAGAAGGCTTAAACAACAATAGACTAACTAGATCTAACAGACCTATACAGAAAGTTCTAACCAACAACAGAACACATATTTTTCTCAAGTGCACATCAACATTTTCCAGGAGAGACTATATAATAGGCTACAAATTAAGTTTGTAGTAAAAAAAAATTTTAAAGATTTTATTTATTTATTTGAGAGAGAGAGTGAGCAAGAGAGAGAGAGAAAGAGGGGCACCTGGGTGGCTCAGATGGTTAAGCGTTTGCCTTTGGCTCAGGTCATGATCCCAGGGTACTGGGATCAAGCCCTGCGTCTGGCTCCTGGCTCAGTGGGGAGCCTGCTACTCCCTCTCCCTCTGCCTCTCCCCCTGCTCAAGCTCTCTCTCTCTCTGTATCTCTGTGTCTCAAATGAATAAATAAAATCTTTAAAAAAAAAAAAAAAGAGAGAGAGAGAGCATGAACAGGGGGAGGGGAAGTGAGAGAGAGAGAAGCAGACTCCCCGCTGCGCAGGGAGCCTGATGCAGGGCTCGATCCCAAGACCCTGGGATCATGACCTGAGATGAAGGCAGATGTTAACCTACTGAGACACTCAGGTGCCCCAAGTCTCAATAGATTTTAAAAGACAGATGTCATAAAGTATCTTCTCTAGTCACAACAGTATGAAACTAGAAAGCAATAACAGAAGGAAAACTGGAAATTTCACAAAATTGTGGAAACTAAGCAACACACTTTCAAACAACCAATGAATCAAAAAATAAATTACAAGAATTAGAAAATACTTAGAGACAAATTCAAACAAAAACAATATACCAAATCTTATGGGTTGCAGGGAAGAGAGGTACAGAGGGATAAATATATAGCTCTAAATGCTTATATTAAAAAACAAGAAAATCTCAAATCAACAACCAAGCTTCGTATCCAAAAATAATCTAGGAATAAATTCATCTAAGGAGGTAAAAGAACTATATATTGAAAACGGTAAGACATTGAAGAAGACACAAATAGATATTCTGTGCTCATGGATTAGAAGAATTAAAATTGTTAAAATGTCCATATTAACCAAAGCAATCTACAGATTCAATGCAATCCCTACCAAAATTCCAATGACATTTTTCACAAAAATAGAACAAACAATCCTAAAATTTGTATGAAACCACAAGACTCTGAATAGTCAATGCAATCTTGAGAAAGAAGAAAAAAGCTGGAGGCATCATGCTTCCTGATTTCAAACTCTATTACAAACTCTATTACAAAGCTAGAGTAATCAAAACAGTATGATACTGGCATAAAGACAGACATATAGACCAATGGAACAGAATAGAGAGCCCAGAAATAAACTGGTGCATATATAGTTCATTAATTTATGACAAGTGCGTCAAGAATATACAATGGAGAAAGGACAGTGTCTTCAATTAAGTGGTGCTGGGAAAACTGGACAGCCACATGCCAAAGAATGAAATTGGACCACTATCTTACACTATAAACAAAAATTAACTCAAACTGGAATAAAGACTTAAATGGAAGATGTGAGACTATAAAACTCCTAAAAGGAAACATAGGCAGAAACCTCCCTGACATTAGTCTTGGCAATGACTTTTTGGATTTTACACCCAAGACAAAGGCAACAAAAGCAAAAATAAACAAATGGGACTACATCAAACTAAAAAGCTTCTGCACAGCAAAGGAAACCATCAACAAAGTGAAAAGGCAATTTACTGAATGGGAGAAAATATTTGCAAATCATATATCTGGTAGGGGGTTAATATCCAAAATATATAAAGAACTCATACAACACAATAGCAAAAAAAAATTTTTTTCAATGTAAAAATAGGCAGAGGATCTGAATAACATTTTCCCAAAGAAGACATACAAATGTCCAACGGGTACATGAAAAGATGCTTAACATCACTAATCATCAGAGAAATGCATATCAAAAGCACGAGACATCATCTCACACCTGTTAAGAAGGGCTATTATAAAAAAGACAAGAGATAACAAGTGTTGATAAGGATGTGGGGAAAAAAAAGAGAACACTTGTGCACTGTTGGTGGGAATGTAAACTGGTGCAGCCCCTATGGAAAACAATATGGAGGTTCTTCAAAAACTAAAAATAGAACTACCATATGATCCAGCAATTCCACTTCTGAGTATTTATCTGAAGAAAATGAAAACTTTAGGGGCACCTGGGTGGCTCAGTCAATTAAGCGTCCGCCTTCAGCTCAGATCATGATCTCAGGGTCCCTGCTCAGCAGGGAGTCTGCTTCTCCCTCTCCCTCTGCCTCTTCCCCTGCTCATGCTCACTAGCATTCTCTCTCTAAAATAAATAAATAAAATCTTAAAAAAAAAAGAAAATGAAAACTTTAACTCAAAAAGATGTATTCACCTCCACGTTCACCGCAGTATTATTTACAATAGCCAAGATATGGAAACAACCTAAGTGTCCATCAATGGACGAAAGGATAAAGAAATTGTGGTACACATGTACAATGGAATATTATTCAGTTCATAAAAAGAATGAAATCTTGACATTTGTAACATTGATGGATCTTGAGGGCATTATGCTAAGTAAAATAAGTCAGACAGAGAAAGACAAAACCGTATGATCTCACTTATATGTGGAATCTAAAAACAAAACCCAAACCAAACCAAACAACTTAGATAATAGATACAGAAAGCAATTGTTGGTTGCCAGAGGTGGGACCACGGGTGGTGGTGAGTGAAATGGGTGAAAGGGGTCAAGTGGCACAAACTTCCAGGTATAAAATAAATAAGTCATAGGGATGTAATGTACAGCATGGTGACTATAGTTAATGATACCGTATTGCATATTTAAAAGTTGCTAAGAGAGTAAATCTGAAAAGACCTCATTGCAAGGAAAGAAATTTTGCAACTATATATGGTTATGGATGTTAACTAGACTTATTGTGGTGATCATTTTGCAATACATACAAATAGTAAATCATTATTTTTTACACCTGAAACTAATATAGTGTTATATGTTAATTATACCTCATTTAAAAAAAAAAAAAAAGAGTGCCTGGCTCATAGTAGGTGCTCAATAAAATATTTGCTGAATGAACAAATGAAATAACAAATCTTAGCTCAGTGTGCAAGTGTAAAGAATTGCTAAAACTATGAGAAAAATAATGTAAAGAACACTCTAATTTGCTTGACTTGCCTTCACACACTGCAGAATGTTTGCAGAGAACCATCTAGGAAGAGAAATATAATGAAACTCCAGATCCCCAACTTGATGCCAAAAAAAAGATTTAAAAAAAAATTAAAACAGGAGGGTTGCCTGGATGGCTCAGTCAGTCAAGCATCTGACTCTTTGTTTCCATAAATCTTACACAATGGAATTAAATAAAAAATTAATTACAATAATATATCTAGAAGTCAAATTATTTCTAGATATTTGGAAATTAAAAAACAATTCTATGTAATACTGAAGTCAAAGAAAAAATTCGTGAGAGAAATTATAAAATATTTCTGGTATGTGTCCCTTGACACCCCTCTATGGCCTTTTCAGGGTCAGGGAAAGAATGAAGACAAAAGCTGATGAGGATCTAACCTAAATTTAGTCTCTTCCATTCTTTTAACTTTTTATTTTGAAATAATTATAGGTTCACACAAAGTACAGAGATGTCTCACATACCCTTCACTTCAGTTTCCCTCAACAGTTACATCTTCGTAATTGTAGTTACTCAAAATCAAGAAATCTTAAAACCAGGATATTGACATTTCATTTTCTGTCCATTTGGTCACATTTCTGCATTCACAGAACCATCACCACAATTCAGATACAGAACTATCACCACAAAAATCTCTCTTCATAGTCATACCCTCCTCCACCATCCCTAAACTCTGGCAACCACTAATTTGTCTCCATATCTATAATTCTGTCATCTCTGGAATGCTATATAAATGAAATTATACAATATGTGGCCTTTTTAAGATTGATGTTTTTTACTCAGCACACTACCCTTGAAATTCAACCAAATTATTGCATTTATCAATGGTCGGTTCCTTTTTATTGCTAAGTAGTATTCCCTGGTATGGATATGCCACCATTTGCTTAGCTAATCACCTAATGTAGGACATTTTGGTTGTTTTAGAGTTTGGAGCTATTATAAATAAAGATACCATGAACATTTATGTCAAGGGTTTCTTTTGTGAACATAAATTTTCATTTATCTGGTATAAATGCCAGGAGTCACTGCTAGATTATATGTTAAATATATGTTTAGTTTTTTAAGAAACTTCCAAAATATTTTCCAGAGTGGTCATACAATTTTATATTCCCACCCACAATGTATGAGAGATACAGTTTCTTCCTATCCTCACCAGTATTTGGTATTTTAAAAAATATATATTTTTATATATATATAAATATATATTTATTTATATGTATTTATATAAAATATAAATTAAAAAATAGTGATTTTTTTATTTTAGCTATTATATTAGGTGTGTTAGGAATATCTCATTGTAGTCCTCATTTACATTTCCTTAATAGCTAGTGATATTGAACGTTTTTTTCATGTACTAATTTGCCATCTATATAACCTCTTCAGTGAATGGAAGAGTTGCCTTGGGAAAAGATCATGTGGAATAGGAGATATTGTTGTTTCCATTTTTAGAAAACAGAGTCTGGTACAGGCTAATTGGAAAAAGTGGGTCTTGAGCTGAGCAGAATTTGGACAGGCAAGGAGCAAAGGAAGGCATGTTGAGTGTATAGTGTTATATGTACTCTGCCATTGCAAAATTGGTAATTTCCCATGTCTTTTCAATCTCCCCCTTTTTTCTTCTTCTTCTTTGCAGCCCTGCACATCAAACTGTCTCCTTTCTCCTTCTTTAAGAAGCAAAGTGTTACTTCCTTAACTTCTCCCAATCTCTTCCAACATCATTTCAGAAAAAACAAAAGGATCCTTTTAATGTGGGGAGGATATAAGTTCCATGTGATATGCATGGTCATATGAGGGAAAAGGAGCTTTAAAATCAAAAGAAAAAAAGGGAACCCTAATTTTCCATTGGATTTCAGTATATAGAAATTTATTTCTGTCTTTGTGTGCTCAATTAAGTGTATTACGAATTACTAATCTAACCTTCACATGATGGCTTTAAAATGCAAAGAAAAGGCAAACTGAAGGTAACACTGACAAAGCAAGTGCAACACAAAACATCAAAAAGCAGCCCAATCTCATCTTCATCAGCCTATCTTCATTTAAAAACAGTAACAGTATAATCAAATCTGCCAAGAAGCCAGCCAAAATAATTCTAAATTACTTCTTAAATTATTTAAATTGCACAAAGCTTTCTTAATAAAGTCCTTTTACTAAAAAGAAAAAGGTAATTGTAATTATCATTAACAAAGAACTTTATTATGCGCTAATATGCTACTAGTAATAGAGGTACCTATATATAATTTATCCATAACTAAGATCAACAGTCAGAAATGCTTGAACATGACTGGGCAAAAGCAGGGGTAGTGCAGTTCTTTCCACCTCTCTCACTTTACCTAACCCCCAGGTTAGACTGCTTGTGTGGTGGTCAGGCTGCTGGTTTGAACTTCTACCCAGACTTCTGGAATTCCTAGTGTCTCTGTTCCTTCTTCCCCCAGATACAGGTGCCTGGAAGAAATCCGGCTCTGCGTACCAACTGAACGACTTGAGCCTGTTTTTATTTGCCTCAATTCTGGATAGATTGCCTGAGTTTGCATCTCACATTCTAGTCCCTCATCTCCACCTCCAAATCTGGTACTAGAGTCAATCTTCTAAATTAAATATGCTTCTTTTTTTCTTTTTTACCTTTATCTCTCCCTGGTACCCAAGAAAGAGCCTCGCAGCCTGTGTGACTGGGACAGAACTAAGAACAAGGCAAAGAATGCCAACACCTACAGTTCTAGTGAGTCATTTACAATAACTTGCTCTGAGTATAATGTTCTTAAAATCCAAAGTTAAGAATAAATTTTATTTATAGATTATTAAATAATAATAATATAGTGCTTAATGGAAATATCAAGAACCAACTATCAAGTACGAAGTGCCTCTCCAACATAAAGATACACTTACAGTGATACTTTCTGAATCCCATACTCCATTGGTCTATAAGTTCCTTCAAGACAAGGACCATGCCTCAGTGCATCTTTGTTTCCCCAGGCCTAGCACTGAACATAATAATTAGCATTATTTTTAACATTGTTTTTTAAACATTTACTATGTGCCAAGTTCTTGCTAAGCACATTGCAAATATTATCCCATTCAATTCTTCGAATAATCTTATTATCCCTCTTTACAGATGAAGAAACTAAGCTCAGAAGCCTAGTAAATTACCCAAGAATTTAAAACTAGAACATGGTTGAACGGGGTTTTGAATTCAGGCCTTTCTCATTCTGAAACCCAAACTCCTAACAATTATACTATAATGCCCAGGAGAAAAAGAATTGGAGGGATAAGAAAAGAAGCTTGCCACTGCCCTCCAACCAGAAGTAGACATGTTGTTACTTATAAAATGTGACCTCCAGCCATGTTTCCAGCTAATTACAACTTCTCTGGCATTAAAGACAGTAGTCATGACACTCTCAGACACAGGATATTTCCTTCTAACCTGTGTCACAGAAAAAAATAAATTGTAGTGACACAGGAAAAAGTGAAAAAAAGAAATATGAAATATAAACTTTTATAAAGGTGGCTGAGGTTACTTTTCCTTGGTGAGTTTAGTTATTATTGCAGCACATAAAATGAAGCTGTTTGCAACAGCTTCTTATGACTTAATTGTCATAAGAGACTCTTAATTGTCATAAGAGAATTGTCAAATGAGAATTGCCAAATCTCTTAATTTGGCACAAGGTAGCAATTTAAAGGGAAAAAGTATGGGTGGAAAAAAAATCACTGCTTACAGCAACACTCAGAACCAAAGAATGATGCAATTTTCATTGCATGTCTCCTCAAGTTGGAGAATTCATTAGCACCTATATAGTACTTAGGTAATTTCAGACAAAGCAAGATGCAATATTTAACCATAAATTCATTTTGCTTTGTAGTTCTATGACTTCATATTGGATGTTTAAGCACACCAATTACTTCAACATTAAATATAGATATAAAACACCCATTTCAAGTTCTTTTTCTTTCAAGTCTTTTCAATAATAAAATTTTCTAAGTCATAAATTCTCAAGGGTTTATTCTACTACTGGTTAGTTTTAGGCATAAAAATTGGAAAATATACCAGATTGCTCTTTTCTATTCAATTCTAAATAGTTTTTACACCAATTTTATAATGGTAAATATTGTTTAAGGTAACTGATCAGCTCTTGTTCTCACTTCCCTGGAAACTGCCTCTGGTCAACAAGGATGGGCTCCATCAGCCTGAAATGTGCTAAAGAACCTGACCTTGGCCAAAACTGAGTGCTCAGGGACGGATATATATAATCTAACCTCTGTCAGTCTGATTCTCCCTCCTGGGGATTTAGAATTGAAACCCAATTCTAATCAGCTAATCTGCTTGCTTAAACTGAGCTGCTACAGGGAGGACTTTCTCTCCCCCTAAACACTAAGAAGCAAAAGTAACCAAGGTAAAAATTACATTGTCTTAGTGACAAAAATTACATTGTCTTAATGACAAATCTTAATGCAGTCTACCAGTTGAATTATAGGCATACCTCACAGATGCTGGAGGTTTGGCTCTAGACCACCACAAGAAATCCAGTATCACCATCAAGCAGATGAAATAACTTTTTTGGTTTCCCAGTGCATATAAAAGTTATATTGACACTATACCATAGTCTAAGTGTGCTACAGTATCATGTTTTAAAAAAACAAGGTATATACCTAACTTGAAAATACTTTATTACTAAAAAATGCTAACCATCATCTGAGCTTTCACCAAGTTAACTTTTTGCTGGTGAAAGGTCTTGCCTCCATGTTGATGGCTCCTGACTGATCAGGGTGGTCGCTGCTGAAGGTTGGGGTGGCTGTGGCAATTTCTTAAAATAAAACAACAATGAAGTAATGAAGTTTACCTCATTGAGAAAAAGAGCCTGGCACCTTTCATGAATGATTTCTCTGCAGCATGCAATGCTCTTTGTATAGCATTCTGCCCACAGTAGAACTTCTCAGATTTTATTCATCTTATAACTGAAAGTTCGTGCCCTTTTCCCAGCCTCTTCTATTTCCCCAATCACCCAGTTCCCCAGCAACTACCATTCTACTCTTTTTTTCTGTGTTTGGTTTTTTTGAGTCCACATATAAGTAATAAAGACAGTATTTGTCTTTGTCTGGCTTATTTCACTTAGCATACTGTTCTCCAGGTTCACCCATGTTGTCACAAATGGCAGAATTTTCTTCTTTCTCATGGCTGAATAATACATACATACATAAATAATATATAATATACAATGGAATACTATATATAATATATATATTTATATGATTATTAATAAGATATATCACATTTTCTTTATCCATCAATGGACACTTTGGTTGTTGCCATATCTTGGCTATTGTGAATATGCTGCAATGAACACAGGAGTACTGATATCTGTTTAAGATATGATTTGTTTTCCTTTCGATACACTCCCAGAAATGAGATTGCTGGATCATATAGTAGTTCTAATTCTAGTTTCTTGAGGAACTTCCATACTATTTTTCATTCTGGTTGTAGCATTTTGCATTCCCACCAACAGTGTATGAGGGTTTCCTCTTCTCCACATCCACACCAGTTTTTGTTATCTGTTGTCTTCTTGCGGGGGTGGGCAGAGGGAGAGAGAGAATGTTAGGTAGGCTCCACACCCAGCACAGAGCCCAAAGCAGGGCTCAAACTCACAACCCTGAGATCATGACCTGAGCCTAAATCAAGAGTCAGACGCCTAACCCACTGAGCCACACAGGCACCCCTCTCTTGTCTTTTCAATAATAGCCACACTAACAGATTGTGAGGTGGTATTTCATTATGGTGTTGATTTGCATTTCCCTGATAATTAGTGATGTTAAGCTCCTTTTTATGTACCTATTGGCCATTTGTATGTCTCTTTGGGAAAAATGTCTTTTCAAGTCCTTTGCCCATATTTATGTTTTATGTTTCTGTTTTTGCTACAAGTTGTATAAGTTCCTTGTATATTTAGGGTACTAGTCACTTAGCGGATATGCGGTTTGCAAATACTTTCTTCCATTCAGTAGTTTGTCTTTACGTTTTGTTGATGGTCTTCTTTGCTGTGCAGAAACTTTTTAGTTTGGTGTAGTCCCACTTGTTTATTTTTGCTTTTGTTTCCTTTGCTTTTGGTATTGAATCCAAAAAAAATCATTGCCAAGATCAATGTCAATGAGCTTTCCCTCTATTTTTTCTTCCCGGAGTTTTACAGTTTGAGCCCTTATATTCTTCAATCCATTTTGAGGTAATTTTTGTTTATGGTATAAGATAGCAGTCTAGCTTCATTCTTTTGCATGGGGCTGTCCAGTTTTCCCAACACTATTTATTGAAGAGCCTATGCTTTCCCCATTGTAAGTTCTTGGCTCCTGTGTCATAAATTAATTGATCATATATGTGTGGATTTATTTCTGGGCTCTGTATTCTGTTCCATTGATTTATATGAGGGTTTTTATGCCAATACCATACTGTTTTGATTACTATACTTTGCAATATCATTTGAAATCAGTGAGCAGATGCCTCCAGCTTTGTTCTTTCTCACAATTGCTTTGGCTACTCAGGGTCTTTTGTAGTTTCATAGAAATTTTTATAATTGTTTGTTCTATTTCTGTGAAAAATGTCATTGCAATTTTGATAGGGATTACATTGAATCTGTAGATTGCTTTGGCTGGTGTGAACATTTTAATAATATTCCAATGTACAAGCACAGAATATCTTTCCAGTTTCTTTCATCAGTGTTTCATAGTTGACCTCCTTGGGTAAATTATTCCTGAGTATTTTATTCTTTTTGATGAGACTGTTTCTTAATTTCACTTTCTGTTAGTTAGCTGTTAGTGTATAGAAACACCACTGATTTTTTTATATTGATTTTGTATTCTGAAACTTTACTGAATTCATTTATTAGTTCTAACAGTTTTTTGGTAGAGTCCTTAGGGTTTTCTGTATGTAATATCATGTCCTCTGCAAACTGAGACGATTTTACTTCCTTTTTATTTTGATGCTTTTAATTTCTTTTTTCTTGCCTACTTGCTCTGGCTAGGACTTCCAGTACTATGTTAAATAAAAGTGGTAAGAATGGGCATCTTTGTCTTGCTCCTGATCTTAGAAGACAAACTTTTAGCTCTTCACTATAGAGTATTGTTAGCTGTGGGTTTGTCATATATGGCCTTTACACTCCTTCCTTACCCAACTTGATGAAATTTTTTATCATAAAAGGATGTTGAATTTTGTCAAATGCTTTTTCTGCATCTATTTAGATGATCATATGATTTTTATCCTTCATTTTGTTAATATGGTGTATCACATTTATTGGTTTGCATATGTTGAACCATCCTTTCATCCCAGGAATAAATCCCACTTGATCAAGGTGTGTGTTTCTTTTAATGTACTGTTGGATTTGGTTTGCTAATATTTTATCGAGAATTTTTGCATCTATGTTCATCAGATATACTGGCCTATAATCTTTTCTTGTAGTGTCTTTTCTGGCTTTGGTATCAGGGTAATCTGGCTTCATAAGATGTGTTTGGAAGTATTCCCTCCTCTTCAGTCTTTTAGAAGAGTTGAAGAAGGATTGGTATTAATTTTCCTTCAGTGTCTGATAGAATTCACCAGTGAAATCATATCATCATGGGCTTTTCTTTTTTGAGAGGTTTTTGATTACTGATTCAACTTCCTTACTAGTGATTTGTCTGTTCAGATTTTCTCTTTCTTTGTGCTTCAATATTGATAGGTTGTACGTTTCTCAGAACTTATCCATTTCTTCTAGGTTATCTGTTGTGTTAGATTATAATTGTTCACATTATCACATTATGATCATTAGTAATTGTTATCAGTTTTATTTTTTTATTTTTTTTAAAGATTTTATTTATTTATTTGACAGAGAGAGACATAGTGAGAGAGGGAATACAAGTAGGGGGAGTGGGAGAAGGAGAAGTAGGCTTCCTGCCGAGCAGGGAGCCTGATGTGGGACTCGATCCCAGGACCCTGGGATCATGACCTGAGCTGAAGGCAGACGCTTAACGACTGAGCCACCCGGGCACCCTGATTGTTATCAGTTTTAATGTCTCCTCTTTCATTTCTGATTTTATTTGAGTCTGTTCTTTTTTTCTTAGTCTAATTAAAGGTTTGTCAATTTTTTTTATCTTTCAAAAAAACCAACTCAGTTTCATTGATATTTTCCACTGTCTTTTTAGTTATTTTATTTCATTTATTTCTGCCCCAATTATTATTTCCTTCCTTCTATTAATTCTGGACTTAGTTTGTTCTTTTTCTAGTTGCTTGAGATATAAAGTTACATTGTTTATTTAAGATCTTCCTTTTTTCTTGGGGCATCTGGCTGGCTCAGTCAGTAGAGCATCTGACTGCTGATCTCTGGATCATGAGTTCAAGCTCCACATTGGGCACAAAGCCTACTTGAAAAAAAATCTTTCTTGGGGTGCCTGGGTGGCTCAGTCGTTAAGTGTCTGCCTTCGACTCAGGTCATGATCCTGGGGTCCTGGGATCGAGCCCCGCATTGGGCTCCCTGCTCCGCGGGAAGCCTGTTTCTCCCTCTCCCACTCCCCCTGCTTGTGTTCCCTCTCTCGCTGTATCTCTCTCTGTCAAATAAATAAATAAAATCTTAAAAAAAAAAAAATCTTTCTTTTTTCTTAAGGTAGGCATTTATCATTGCAAAATTCCCCCCTTAGAACTGCTCTTGCTGTACCCCATAAGTTTTGATATGCTATGTTTCCATTTTCATTTGTTTCATGATTTTTTAATTTCCCTTTTGATCTCTTCTTTGATCCACCGATTGTTCAGGAGTGTGTTATTAAATTTCCACACATTTGCGAATTTTTTCATGATAACTAGTTTCATACCAGTGTAGTCAGAAAAGATATTTGGTATGACTTTAGTCCTCTTACATTTGCTAAGGCTTCTAGGAGAATGGTCTATGTACACTTGAGAATAATGTGTATTCTGCTGCTGGATGGAATGTCTTGTGGTCCATCTAGTCAAATATGAATTGAATGTTCTGTGTATGTCTATTAGGTCCATCTAATCAAATATGTAGATTTAGCCCAATGTTCCTTATTGATTTCCGTCCAGATGGCCTATCAATTGTTGAAAGCAAGATAATGAAATCCCCTACTATTTCTTTCATCAGTGAGAAATGTTACTGAGAGTGGGATTGAGGTTTAAGGAAAGCAAACCATAAAATGACAAATCTGAAAAGAACCATAGAGAGTGTCTAGCCCCTAGCCCCCATTTTATAGACAGGGAAACTAATGCTTAGAAAAAAAAAGAAATTTTTCCAGATCATCAAGTCAAATACAGTTTGGTTCAAATTCATGCAACATGTATTTACTGAATGCTCACTCTATGTAAGGCATACCCTATGCTAGGTATTGGAGATACAATGTAAAACAAGGGAGACATAGCCTCTGACTTCATTTTGTTTTTTAATTGAAATATAATTGGGGGCACCTGGGTTCTCGGTTGGTTGAGTGTCTGACTCCTGAGTTCAGCTCAGATCACGATCTCAGGGTCATGGGATGGAGCCTCATGTTGGGCTCCATGCTCAATGGGGAGTCTGCTTCTCTCTTTCTCCCTCTCCCTCTGCCCCTCCTTCCACTCACACTCTCTCTAAAATAAGTACCTCTTAAAGTAAATCTTAAATATATATACATATATATATATATACACACACATATATTTATTATTGACATATAACATTTTATGAGTTTCAGGTGCACAACATGATGATTTGATATATGTATATATTGCAAAATGATCATCACTATAAGTCTAGTTAACATCCATGCCCATACATAGTTACAATTTTCTTGTGATGAGAACTTTTAAGATATACTCTTTAACACTTTTTTTTAAGATTTCATTTATTTATTCGACAGAGAGAGTGCGCACAAGTGCGGCAGGCAGAAGGAGAAGGGGCAGGCTCCCCGCTGAGCAGGGAGACCGATGTGGGGTTCATTCCCAGCATAACTTGAGCCAAAAGCAATTGCTTAACCGACTGAGCCACCCAGGCACCCCAAATCTCTAACACTTTAAAACTTTCAAATAGGGGGCGGAGCAAGATGGCGGAGGACTAGGAGACCTGGATTTCGTCTCCTCTCAGGAATTCAGCTGGATAGGGATCAAACCATTCTGAATACCTACAAACTCAACAGGAGATGGAAGAAAAGAAGAGCAACAACTCTCTCATGAGAAAAGCAACCACTTTCTGGAAGGTAGGAAGTGTGGAGAAGTGAATCTGAGGTGATATTCGGGAGGATAGACGGTGGGGGAGGGGCCTCCGTTGGCCGCTTCTGGCAAGTGATAGAGCCGCGGAGCACAAAATCGGAACTTTTTTTTTTAAAGATTTTTTATTTATTTATTTGAGAGAGAGAGAATAAGAGAGAACACATGAG
>NW_023270854.1:47367800-47468854 GCF_011800145.1 Mirounga leonina | reverse complement strand
TCAGTGGCATTCCTATACACCAACAACAAGACAGAAGAAAGAGAAATGAAGGAGTCGATCCCATTTACAATTGCACCCAAAACCGTAAGATACCTAGGAATAAATCTAACCAAAGAGACAAAGGATCTGTACTCAGAAAACTATAAAATACTCATGAAAGAAATTGAGGAAGACACAAAGATATGGAAAAACGTTCCATGCTCATGGATTGGAAGAACAAATATTGTGAAGATGTCAATGCTACCTAGAGCAATCTACACATTCAATGCAATCCCCATCAAAATACCATCCACTTTTTTCAAAGAAATGGAACATATCATCCTAAAATTTGTATGGAACCAGAAAAGACCTCGCATAGCCAGAGGAATGTTGAAAAAGAAAAGAAAAGCTGGCGGCATCACAATTCCAGACTTCCAGCTCTATTACAAAGCTGTCATCATCAAGACAGCATGGTACTGGTACAAAAACAGACACATAGATCAATGGAACACAATAGAGAGCCCAGAAATGGACCCTCAACTCTATGGTCAACTCATCTTTGACAAAGCAGGAAAGAATGTCCAATGGAAAAAAGACAGTCTCTTCAACAAATGGTGTTGGGAAAACTGGATAGCCACATGCAGAAGAATGAAACTGGACCATTTCCTTACACCACACACAAAAATAGACTCCAAATGGTTGAAAGACCTCAATGTGAGACAGGAGCCCATCAAAATCCTAAAGGAGAACACAGGCAGCAACCTCTTTGACCTCAGCCGCAGCAACTTCTTCCTAGAAACATCGCAAAGGCAAGGGAAGCAAGGGCAAAAATGAACTATTGGGACTTCATCAAGATAAAAAGCTTTTGCACAGCAAAGGAAACAGTCAACAAAACCAAAAGACAACCGACAGAACGGGAGAAGATATTTGCAAATGACATATCAGATAAAGGGCTAGTATCCAAAATCTATAAAGAACTCATCAAACTCAACACCCAAAGAACAAAGAATCCAATCAAGAAATGGGCAGAAGACATGAACAGACATTTTTCCAAAGAAGACATCCAAATGGCCAACAGACACATGAAAAAGTGCTCAATATCGCGCGGCATCAGGGAAATCCAAATCAAAACCTCAATGAGATACCACCTCACACCAGTCAGAATGGCTAAAATTAACAAGTCAGGAAACGACAGATGTTGGCGGGGATGCGGAGAAAGGGGAACCCTCCTACACGGTTGGTGGGAATGCAAGCTGGTGCAGCCACTCTGGAAAACAGTGTGGAGGTTCCTCAAAAAGTTGAAAATAGAGCTACCATATGATCCAGCAATTGCACTACTGGGTATTTACCCCAAAGATACAAAAGTAGGGATCCAAAAGGGTACATGCACCCAATGTTTATAGCAGCAATGTCCACAATAGCCAAACTGTGGAAAGAGCCAAGATGTCCATCGACAGATGAATGGATAAAGAAGGCGTGGTATATATATATACAATGGAATATTATGCAGCCATCAAAAGGAATGAGATCTTGCCATTTGCAACGACGTGGATGGAACTGGAGGGTATTATGTTGAGTGAAATAAGTCAAACAGAGAAAGACATGTATCATATGATCTCACTGATATGAGGAATTCTTAATCACAGGAAACAAGCTGAGGGTTGCTGGAGTGGGGGGTGGGGTGGGGGGGATGGGGTGACTGGGTGATAGACACTGGGGAGGGTATGTGCTCTGGTAAGCGCTGTGAATTGTGAAGACTGTTGAATCTCAGATCTGTACCTCTGAAACAAATAATGCAATATATGTTAAGAAAAAAAAAAAAGAAGAAGAAGAAGGTAGCAGGAGGGGAAGAATGAGCGGGGGAAATCGGAGGGGGAGACGAACCATGAGAGACGATGGACTCTGAAAAACAAACTGAGGGCTCTAGAGGGGAGGGGAGTGGGAGGATGGGTTAGCCTGGTGGTGGGTATTGAGGAGGGCACATTCTGCATGGAGCACTGGGTGTTATGCACAAACAATGAATCATGGAACACTACATCTAAAACTAATGATGTAATGTATGGGGATTAACATAAGAATAAAAAAAATAATAATAAAATAAAACTTTCAAATATACAGAACAATATACAGCTTGCTGGCTTGGTGCATTCCATTTATTTATGTTTTGCTTCTATTGGCTTTGTATTTGATGTCAAATCTAAAAAATTATTTCCCAAGACTACTGTCAAGTTGCTTACTGCTTATGTTTTCTTCTAGGAGTTTTATGGTTTCAGGTTTACATTCAAGTCTTAATCCATTTTGTGTTGATTTGTGTGTGTGGTGTAAGACAATGGTCTGTTTTCATTCTTTTGCATGTGGCTGTTTAGGTTCCCCAACAGCATTTTTTTTTTCCCAACAGCCTTTATTGAAGAAACTATCCTTTCCCCATTGTATTTTTTGGCTCCTTTGTCATAAATTAATTGCCCATATATGCATAAAATCTACTATTATTGTATTGCTGTCTATTTCTCCTTTCAGATCTATTAATATTTCCTTTATATATTTAGGTGCTCTGATGTTGGGTGTATATTTACAATTGTTATATCAGATCTATTAATATTTCCTTTATATATTTAAGTGCTCTGATGTTGGGTGTATATTTACAATTGTTATATCTTTTTGATGAATTGATCCCTTTATTTTTACATAATGACTTTCTTTATCTGTTGTTATAGTTTCTGACTGAAATCTATTTTGTCATATAAGCATAGCAATCCCTGCTCGCTTTTGGTTCATTTACATGGAATATCTTTTTCCATCTCTTCACTTTCAATCTATGTATGTCCTTAAAGCTGATGTAAGTCTTTTGTGGGCACATAGTTGGGTCTTCTTTGTTTGTTTGTTTTTCCATTTAGCCACTCTGTGTCTTCTGATTGGTGAATTTAGTCCATT
This sequence comes from Mirounga leonina, assembly GCF_011800145.1. Lineage (NCBI taxonomy): Eukaryota > Metazoa > Chordata > Mammalia > Carnivora > Phocidae > Mirounga > Mirounga leonina. The sequence continues at coordinate 47,465,944 of NW_023270854.1, read as the reverse complement.
TATATATAAAATAATTATTGATAAAAGTGGATTCCCTGTTGCCATTTTGTTAATTGTTTCCCGGTTGTCTTATAATTCCTTTGTTCCTTTCTTCTCTTGCTCCCTTCCTTTGTGATTTGGTGATTTTCTATACTGCTATGCTTAGATTCCTTTATCTTTTGTGTATGTATCTATTATAGGTCTTTTGCTTTGGGGTTACCACAAGACTTACATAAAACATTTTATAGTTATAACAGTCCATATTAATTTGATAGCAACTTAACTTTGAACACATACTAATGCTCTACATTTTTACTCTCTCTCCCACCACCATTGTTCTCGATGTCACAATTTACATTTTTACCTTGTGTATCCATTAACAGATTACTATAATTATAGTTATTTTTAATACTTTTGTCTTTTAGCCTTCATACTGGATTTAAAGGTGATTTACCTACCACCGTTACATTAGAGCATTCTGAATTTAAATATATATTTACCTCACAAATTTTAATATTTTGTATTTTTACTTTCATTTATTTCAAAATACTTCTTAATTTCCTATTTTATTTCATCACCGACCCATGAGTTATTTAGGAGTGTGTTATTTAGTTTACAAATATTTGGGGATTTTCCACACATCATTCTTTTACTGACTTCTATTTTAGTTCCACTGTAGTCAGAAAACATATTTTGTATGGTTCTAATCTGTTTAAATGTAGGATTTATTTTAGGACCCAGAATATGGTCTATCTTGGTAAATGTTCCATATACACTTGAAGAAATGTGGTATTCAATTATTTTTAGGCCAAGTGATCTACAAATATCAATTGTATCAAGTGGGTTCGTACTTTCTACTTATTCTATCAATTACTGAGAAATGGGTGTTGAAATCCCCAGACACAATTATTAAATATAATTATGGATTTGTTCTCTTTTCCTTTCAGTACTATCAGCTTTTGCTTCACATACCTTTTATTTATATGATTAGATGCATAAATATGTAGCTTAGGTTTCCTTGATGAATTAACCCCTTTATTTTGAAATGACCCTTTTTATCCTCAGTAATATTCTCTGATCTATTTTTAAGTAACCTCTACACCCAATGTGGGGCTCAAACTTACCATCCCCAGATCAGAAGTCACACACTCTACTGACTGAGCCAGTGAGGCACCCTGTAACATTCTCTGATCTAAAACCTATTTTGTCTGATACTAATATAACCACTCCAGATATTTTTTGATAAATATTAGTATGGTATATCTTTTTCAGTCCTTTTACTTTTAACCTGTTTGGGTTTCTAGATCTAAAGCACGTTTACTGAGGGCAGTATAAAGTTGGGTTTTGCATTTTTATCCAACTTGACAGAACTCAACTTGTTTATTCTCTCTTAGAGATAACTATTCTTTGTCGATTGATATACAATGTCTTGAAAACCTTTGTTTTATACATTTTGTCCTTGTTGTTTTTTTAGCTGGTAGGGTAAACCTGATTCCTACAACTTCCATCTTGGGTGGAAGCTGAAGTCTTAATGCTTCTTTCTTAATGTTATAGCACCTGCAACCTTCTTCAAAGGAATATTCTTGGGTTACTAGTGCCACTTTTCTCAGAGAGGTGAAAGTTCCTGGAAGTTTACAAATCCTTGGAGTAGCCAGCAGCTGGTAACTTGTTCAGAGTATGAAAGCCTAGTTCTTCTGCCTTCAGGTGAGATAAACTCTTTGTAATCTGTGCTCTGGAGTTCCCTGGGACTAGGCTGACACTGAAATCATAGCCTTACTTTTTGTATTCTTTTTTGTCTTGCCTCCCTGACTACCTTACTGATTTCATATTATCGCACATTTCTAATTAATCACTTGCACCTGAATCCATATCTCAGTGTCAGCTTTTGGAGAACACAACCTAAAATTTGCTTGCATTTTAAAACTGCTTTTCTGGGGGTGCCTGGGTGGCTCAGTCAGTTGGGCATCTGCCTTCAGCTCAGGTCATGATCCCAGGGTCCTGGGATTGAGCCCTGCATCGGGCTCCCTGCTCAGCGGGAAGCCTGCTTCTCCCTCTCCCATTCCCCCTGCTTGCGTTCCCTCTCTCACTGTCTCTCTGTCAAATAAATAAATAAAATCTTTTTTAAAAAATTTAAAAAAATAAAATTGCTTTTCTGTAAAATGTCTCCTTGATTGGTCTGTTTTGCTTTTGCTCCCACGTTTTTTGAATTGTTCATTTTTTCAAAAGAACTTTAGAATAAAAGTGTGGAGTTGAATAGATATTTAGAATATATCCAGGGTACCTGGGTGGCTCAGTCGGTTAAGTGACTTTTGATCTCAGCTCAGGTCTTGGATCTCAGGGTTGTAAGTTCGAGCCCTATGCCTACTTAAAAAAAGGGTTGGGGGGGCCTGGGTGGCTCAGTCAGCTGAGCACCTGATTCTTGATTTTGGCTCAAGTAATGATCTCAGGGTTGTGAGATCAAGCCCCAAGTCAGGTTCCATGCTCAGTGTGGAGTCTGCTTGAGAGTCTCTCTCTCCCTCTCCCTCTGCCCCTCCCCCCACTCTCACACACACACTCTCTCTCTGTCTCTCTAAAATAAATAAATAAATACAATCTTTTTTTTTTTTTGAGAATATATCCAATTAAACTCCCTCAGTTAATAAATGAAGTAACCCAGGTTCAGGATGGTAAATAACTAACTAATCCATTTTACATAAGAGTAACTGAGAGCAACTGAGGCAAGCTTAAAATCAGGTTTCCTCATTTGGGCTTATTTGGGTGAAACATGCTTTTAATTTTACAGTAATCAGATTTTAGTAGCTATTGGATAGTGTGTCGTAAACACTTACTTATGAATACTGCCAGATATAAATGTGCAAACCTTTTCTGCAGGTGCAAGTTTGTACTTGTACAGTTTGATTACCTTCCTCATTTTATGATCTTTGAACATTAACTCCTGGTTAATGGTAAAGCAAGTGAACACGTGCATTTTTCTAAATCTTTTAAATTTAAATTTTATACCAAAAACCAGTCATATTCACATCTCCCTCCCTCCCTCCTATCCTCTCTCACACTCTCTCCTCCCCTCCCAACCTCCTCTTCTTTCCCTCAGTCATAGCACTTCAAATTTGAAGTAAAAATCACAGAGTCTTCAATACCTTATTGGCATGCAGCAATCTACATGGTGCTGTGGTCTTGGGACTGATATCTCTATTTCCATACTTCTGGATTCCATGATCTCATCTTTCTTAATTTACTCTTCTTTTGTAGCACATCCCTCAATAGCTTCTTAATTTTCCTTTCTGGTAGATTTCCTCAACTTCATCTTCTAACTCCTGTAGACTTTATTTCTGCTATCATATTTTTGCTTTCCAATATCTCTTTTTTATTCTCCCAAAGTTTCACTTTTAGATAGCCTTCTGTTCTTGTTTTATGTCATCAGTATCTTCTCTTATTTCTTTGAAGATATTAATATAGTAGTTTTTAAAAAATTATCATTCTGCTCCCAGCATTGACTATTTTCTGTAAGTTCATTTTATCTATTGGTTTCTTTTGGTCTTTTTCATGCTACATGCTCTCTGTATCTTAAAATGAGGAATAAAAATGCTGATGTGCAACTCTGTGTGCCTAGGTAGTATTTATTTATTTATATTAGGGTGATGTTGACCACTTGTCTTAACATTAGAGTAGGGTTTTTCATCTTTGGCACTATTGACATTTTGGATCAGATAATTATTTGGGGGGTAAGGACAAGGAATGATGTAATGCAGTGCATTGTAAGATATTTAGTAGCATCCACGGCCCCTACTCACTAGATGCCAGTAGCACACCTCTTCCTCACTTCTCCCAGTTGTTTATAATAGAAAATTTCTCCAGACATTGCCAAATGTCCCCTGGGGGCAAAATCATCCCTAGTTAATAACCACAGCATTATAGCAATGAGAGTTTTGAGAGTTTCTTGAGATAAACTCTCCAGTTTTCTACTTCCTGAGTGAGGAGTATAAACCCAGATACTAGCATTCAGAAGCCTACCAGAAGACTGGACCTGGGTATCTCACCACTCAATATAGAGACCTTGACTTAATCTCTGCCGTAGGCAGAATAATGGTGTCTCAAAGATGTCCACATCCTTGTCCCAGGAACTTGTGACTATTTTACATTATGTGGCAGAAGAGAATTAAATTTGCAGATGAAACTAAAGTTGATAATCAGCTGACCTTAAAATGGGGAGATTACCCTGGATCATACAGTTGGATTTAAAGGTAGAAGAGGAAGGCAGCAGAGTGAGTGTCAGAATGATGCAACATGAGTGACATGCCATTGCCGGCTTTAAAGATAGAAGGGGGCCATGAGCCACGAAATGCAAACTGCCTCTAGAAGCTGGAAAAGACAAGAAAACAGATTCTCTCCTAGCTTCTAAAAAGGAGACTGACACCCTGACTTTAGCCCATTGAGACCCATTTTGGACCTCCGATCTCCAGAACTGTAAGATAATAAATTTGTGCCCTTTTAAGCCACTAAATTTGTGGTAATTTGGTATAGTAGCCATAGGAAACTAACACAGTCACATTGCTTTCAGTTTGGTACTTTATCAGTCACCCTCACCTCTGCTTGATATCCTCAAGACCAGAACCAACTCGGGACAATCTCTCTCATCAATCAACAACTCCCACTGATCTTCTCTTAAGGTTGAAGAAGGGGCAGTCTCCAGGCATCTGGATTAGGGAAGGGACCTAGGGAGCAAACTGCTCCTGAAGCAGATTTTTAACCAATCCTCCCATTTCAAGCCCTCCCCCCACCAACTCCCCAAGACTATTTAGAGGTATCTTGTACCTCTAATCCCCAACATTACTTAGAATTCTGCAGCAGAGATAAAGTTGTTTTTATTATTACAAGTACATTCCTCTTTCTCTATTCTGCTAAATCAATCACCACTCATCCTCATTCCTTCTTCCAAAATTTATAGACATCCCTTGTCTGCTACCTTTCTCATTCTTTTTGATCCTTAAAAGTTCCTGCTATTGGTTCTTTACTGCCATTTGAGTAGGACTTTAAAAAATAATGGAGGGGCGCCTGGGTGGCTCAGACGGTTAAGCATCTGCCTTCGGCTCAGGTCATGAACCCAGGGTCCTGGGATCAAGCCCCACATTGGGCTCCCTGCTGAGCAGGGAGCCTGCTTCTCCCTCTCCCTCTGTCTGCTGCTCCCCCTGCTTGTGCTCTCTCCCTCTGTCAAGTAAATAAATAAAATCTTTTAAAAAAAACAATGGAAATAAACACTCACATGTTTAATTACCATATTTAACGAGTTTTATTTTTAGCTGACATTTTATGGGGCCTTTACTGATTTGGGATAAAACCTCATATGAATTACAGTAGTTGAAGCCTTCAGTAACTCTAGAGAGTAGGTACTATTATTTTCATTCACATTTTATAAGTAAAACAGATGCTTAATTCACGTGACAAAGTTAATTTAATGGAACAAAACTAGGATGGAACCCAAGTCTTTCTGACTCCCAAAGCCCATTTTCCTAACCAATTAAGCAATCTTGTTAATTTATACACATTTCACTCTAGAGCATGGGTCAGCAAACTATAGCCTAGTCATCAAATCCAGCCTGTCACCTGTGTTTATAAAGTTTTATTGGAATAGCCACACCCATTCTTTGACTGTGGTTTATGTCTACGTTTGTGCTATAATGTTAGAGGTGAATTACTGAAACAGAGACAATCTGTCCCACAAACCCTAGTTATTTATTCTTTGATCATTTGTGGAAAAATTTGCTGACCCTTACTCTAGAAAATAACCTTATTACAAGTTTTGAGGTCATGGTGTCCTCAGGTACTTTTAAAGCTTTTATTACTGTATCAAATCAAAGACATTCTTTTTATTGTTCCCTCAAACTTTTGTTATCCTGCAGATAGCAATCTTTGGTCATGGTTAAAAAAGAAAGTCTCTAAACCAATCTCCTTTGTGAATTCTTTCCCATACTCAATCATACTTGCTCCCTTTTCTGTGCTCCTACCTCAATTATTATAATTATAGTACTTAATGCAGTTTCATTCACATAATAGTTACTAGTTGTGATTCCCTAGGATCTAGCAAGTGCTGGGGCTGAGTAGATTATTTACTTAATAAGCATTTACTAAATACTTTCTAAGTGTCAGTGTTCTAGACACTGGAGATATAAAAGTGAATATGGCAACTTTTAATATAGAAAAGAAACTGAGCATGGAGTCTGGGCCTATGGTCCCTGCAACAGCTGCAGCAGAATCACCAGAGTGCTGAGGTACATCTAGAACTATTGAATCAGAATCTCCAGACGTAAGGCTCAGTAATCTGTTCATAATCAGCTCTTCAGATGATACTTAAGTAGGAAAGTTTGAGAATCACTGCATCAGTAGATAGGAAAGGCTGTTTCTAAATGGGAAATATTATGAGAAGAACAAGTCTCACATGATCTCTCTTAATACAACCAATTTGTCAAAATATGATCTTCTGTTGTTTATTTCTTCCTTCCAAAAGATTACTAGGCATACTTAACTGGGAATTTGGACACTGCTCCCATCTCTTTTTTTTTTTTTTAAAGATTTTATTTATTTATTTGAGAGAGAGAGAACACCTGAGAGGAGATAGGGTCAGAGGACGAAGCAGACTCCCTGCCGAGCAGGAAGCCCGATGCGGGACTCGATCCAGGGACTCCAGGATCATGACCTGAGCCGAAGGCAGTCGCTCAACCAACTGAGCCACCCAGGCACCCGACACTGCTCCCATCTCTTACTAAACTTCTCTTTTATACCACTGTAACCCTGTACCTGGCACAGTTCCTGGCACATAGTAGGTATCAATAATTTGTGTTCAACTGTTGAATATCCAAAGTAAAACCCTTCAAGTTGTCCTAGTATGTAGAAATAGGAGTTTTTCCAGCTTTAGACTGGAATGATATGAAGATCATTTGAGTACAAGGAATATAACATACCCAGGCAAATGTCTGGTCAACCTATACCTTGTTTTCCTCCCTCTAGAAATGCTTCCTTCTAGCTCTCAGGGCCACTACCCTTGTGGGGAATATGAACCTCCCTCTCAAGGCTAAGCTAGACCAAGCAGAGCCAAGTGGACTAGTAGAAAAGGTCAGGCATTATGGATTCTTCTTCATTGTAGATAATCTCTTTCTAGAGGCTTTAATCTGCAGAAAGCCCTGGAGTACATTTTAAAAAGGATTACCTACCTCTGAGGATGATAGATATTCAAGTACCTACAATGAGAGGTTTATAATAATGGACTCTTGCTATGCCTGACATAGATCTATCCCTCCCACTAGAACCTCTGAATTATTTTGCTGGAGGCTACAACATTCTGAGTAGTTTGTTGGGAGTTGATGGGAGGTGGGGATAACTCACCCATACAAGTTTAGAGCTGAGCCGCTGCAGCTTGTTGGGCTAGCCTTTGATGCAGACTGGTTGGACAGGTTCTGGAGCTACAGAAGAACCGGTTTGACTGGCCTGTTATGCCAACATATTCTGGTTTGATTCCATGTTCCACAGACGGTAGAAACCTGCCCAGCCAGTTAAATGAAAGGCATATTAGGTTATCCATTGCACACTGTATATAGCTTAGATGCAGCAGGACTCTTCTACATAGCAGTAGTGTCTAGCAAACTCTAGCATGGTCCAGAGAGGTGGCTTCCTCTGATTTACCGTTTAAGTTCATAGCTTCAGAAGTCAGAAGTGAAACACCTTGCGCTTTTGACCCAGAACAGAGGTTTTCTAAATAAATTGAAGGGTAAGTTAATATGTTTTTTATATTCCTCAATTTACTATGCACTTTTGAAAGGTTAAATTAAGAAATGATGTTTAAACAGATATCTATTTTTAACATAATACCTGGATTATACCTTTTCTGTAAAGTTGGTTAGATATTATTTTATAATACTTATACATAAGTTCATCGATTTTTTTAGGTAAAGATTATTTGGTATATAATACATTATACTTTTGCTACACTTTTTTTAAGTTGGGCATGGCTATAGTCATGAAGAAAGCTGGGTTGAATAATTTTGCTAAATATATTTCACTTATTAATGATTCATCTTAAGCCATCTATTTCTTTGATAATATACTGTTATGTTTTATAGGCTGTTGCTATATGGTAACAATTTCATATGGTAAATCTAATTGTGAATATGATAATAATTGCCTTTTTAAGGCACAGAAAAATAGTGTTGGCCTGCCTGGTGATCCTAAGTACATTACAGGAACAATTCACAGGTAAGAATTGAGGAGTGTGAAAAACAAAGATTGTGGAATCTGGTAACTGATTAACTATTGGAGCTCAAAAGTACTTGCTGAGCTGAATAGAAAGGAATGAAGACAGGTTTTGTCATGCCTATTAGGTCTGAAAAACTTTTTAAGTTGTTTGGATCTTCCTTTATATTATATTTTAAAATAATTCTTTTACCCCTCTCTTTCATTGATGCAATTAATTTATTTTAAGTAGTTTGTGTCATTTAAAATCAAAGTTACCAATCCCTTTATATTTATTTTGGTTACCAAACTACCCCCTTAGTTATTAATACTGGATTGATTTGAATGCACATAACTTCTGGGCATTCAATTAACATAGCAGCTGACATATGAATTTATCTGGGATTTAAAATTACTTTTTAAAACAGAATTGTACTGAATACTTTCCTGTCAAGAGCTATTTGTAGGTCATTTTAATATGACTTTGTCTTAAACTGAGCAAGACTGATGCATCTTTTTCATTGTCCCTAGGGTCCTCACTTTGTCATGATGTTCAAACTCAAAGGCTCTAAGAATTTCTTTAGGATGTTATTAAAGAATTTTTTTATAAGTGAGAAATAATGTTCAGATGAGATATTTTTTTGCAGGGAAGGTTTGGATGCTTTTCAGTCCTACTCCGAGGCAAAATTTCTGAAAATTCAGCTAAACTTCTAAAAAGCTATGTAATGTTGAATCTGCATAAGGAATATGCTGATTCAGCAAACTGAAATTAATTTTATTCAGCATAAACTGTATTCTGACTATTTTAGGGGGAAATATGGATCAAAATTTATCGGTTGAATGCTTCTCTTTTCAATTAGCTTCTAGGCAAGATATAGATATATGTCATTAGAGTATACTTTTAGTGTTTCTGGTAAGTATGTTATACATATTAATTTAAAATTTTTAAACTATACTGTGTTTAAAATACAGGGCTTATTGTTTAAAGATAAACTTAAATGGGGATTCCAATTTATTTAAGTAAGCATTTTTTATGTTTATGGTTTTGAGGAAAGCTATTTAGAAACTAGCTATATATTTCATATAAAATCTATGGGTAAAATTTCAAGCCTAACTACACTTTGGAAAAGGATTCTACAGCTTTCATATAATAGAATTTTCAGTTTCAAATATATGAAAGTTCTATTAAATATGACCTTCATGTATTTCCCGTAAATTAATCTCTTTAAAATACTGATGCATTGTGATGTTTTGTTAAAATTAAGGACATGTGGATTTATAAATCAAATTAGGGAGCTGTAAGTGTATGTGTGTGTATTTTATATAGCCCTACATTATCTCAGGGCCCGGGTCAAAAAGTATTCTACTCATCTAAAAATCTCTTTATTCTTTAAGTTGGGGATGCATTCCTTTGTCCTTATTCCTAGCCACTCAGTTTCACATAATGACTCTTACTGTCAACAATGCTAGCTTTCTTAACAACTGCAACCTCTTTCCTTCCTGAACTCTTCATATGTTTCCTACAAAAAGCACTTAGAATCATGAAATTTTTAAACTTGAAGAACTCTTAAAGAATAACTAATGCAGGGGTACCTGGGTGGCTTGGTTAAGCATCTGACTCTTGATCTCAGCTCAGGTCTTGATCTTAGGGTCATGAGTTCAAGCCCTGCGTTGGGCTCCTCCCTGGGCCGGGAGCCTACTTGAAAATAAATAACTAATGCATCCAACTCCTCATTTTTCAGTTGAATAAAAAGCCCCAAAATGTAGCTAAATCACTATTATTCAATCTAAAGGTAGAGCTGGGGCCAGAACATCCGTTTCCTGAATACCAGCCCAGACTAGTATTTTTCACTATCCTACATTGAGTCATCTGAATATTACATGAAATCTAATCTACATTTTCTAAAAGAATTGTAAAAAGGTAAAATTATGAGTCTCTGCTGGCTCATAAACAATAAAAATGTTTATTTTCTTAGTACATATGTGCACATACATATATATTTTTTCATATATGTGTGTGTGTGTGTATTGTTTTAGGCACTCTTACATGGATATAGTTTAGGATTTGCCTAAGAAGTTAGTACTTCTAAAATTTGGTTAGAGGGGCGCCTGGGTGGCTCAGTTGGTTGTCTGCCTTTGGCTCAGGTCATGATCTCAGGGTCCTGGGATGGATCACCGAATTGGTCTCTCTGCTCAGCAGCAAGTCTGCTTCTTCCTCTCCTTCTCACTCTGTGATCTCTCTGGCCCTCACTCTCTCTCAAATAAATAATAAAATCCAAAAAATAAATAAAATAAAATAAAATAAAAAATTTGGTTAGAATTGGCAGGAAAGTTTCAATAAGATTATAAAGACCAGAACTGCAGGATTCAAAACCCATTTTAGAGGTAATAGAACCTGCTTTTTAAGGGGTAAGTTTCTTAATACAGTGCTTTGCACACAAGTTCTCAAAAAATGTTTTAAATGTTTTTAGCTTGAGGAATTCCAAAGAAATGGGACCACAGAAAGCTTGAGAACCAAAGGCTCAAAAATTCCAATTCTGATTCCTAGAACTAAATGTTAATTCTCCTAATCCCCTTATTTTTTCACAGGTAAACTTCTACCTGAGGGACATTTCTTAACTTTAGTAAATTTAGCTCAGTCCAAGTGGACTCTAAAAAATAATCACTTCATTTGTTTCTCATTTTTACAATCAAGAGAAAAGGTAGTATACTGGAAAACATATGAGCTTTTGAGTCAAACTAAGATAGATTTGAATACTGGCTGTTACAGACTAGTTTACCCTTGGGAATTATTTAACTTTGAATTCTCTTTTCTCCGCCTGTAAGTTAAGGAAGCTCATACCATTCTCTCAGTTTTGGGGAGGATTAAATGAGATACTGTGCCTAAAACACCTAGCATAGTCACTAGAACACGATAGGTGCAACAAATGTCAATATCCTTCCCACTTCTTTAAAAGAATGTATCATAAATTTCAACAAATGGCTTAAGTAAGAGATGTCAAAACTTAGCTTGGAATATACATTTTATTTCTCTCAGAGAGATAAAAACTAAATTAGCAACCTTGGAAGGTGTCAAGGAGAAAGGCCTTCTACTGCCCTGTGGTCCTTCTAGCTGGACTCAGAATCAGATTGACATGAGACAGATTAACAGGGGAAAATCAAACTTAATAGTCCTTCAGGGAATCCATATGGACGTGAAATTCCAAAGACAATGAGGCAACATGAAGCTTATATGAGCAAGGAGAGGGGTAGGGTCTGATGATACAAAGGGGAGGAAGACCATTAGCAAGAAGGTGAAAGGAGGTGTTTGGAAAAATAAAGGTTGCCTTATTATGCAGATAGGTTCCTTAGGCAAAGGAGAGTCTTTTTTTTTTTTAAGTAGGCTCCTCACCCAATGTGGGGCTTGAACTCACAACCTTGAAATCAAGAGTTGCATGCTCTATTGACTGAGCTAGCCAGGAAGCCCTAAAATTTCAAATTTCAATCATCTGTACCAAAGGAAGGAACTGTAGCATGGATAGTACAAATTATACCTTACTTATGCCTCATATCTAGGTTTTTCAAAGACATTTCATATCTATTTGTATCTATTATTTTATTTTTTTTAAAGATTTTATTTATTTATTTGACAGAGAGAGAGAGACAGCAAGAGGAGGAACACAAGCAGTGGGAGAGGGAGAAGCAGTCTTCTCGCGGAGCAGAGAGCCTGATGTGGGGCTCAATCCCAGGATCCTGGGATCATGACCTGAGCTGAAGGCAGACACTTAATGACTGAGCCACCCAGGCACCCCTGTATCTATTATTTTATATGACATCAGATTAGTTGGCCAAAGATTTCTATATGCTCTAAGGCTTGTGCTCTTTCTAGTACTAATTGAATTATTTCTTCAGGGCTCTAGAATATGTTTGCTCCTCCAAAAGATTATCTTCCAAATTAAATTTATTATAGGTCAATATTAAATTATATTTCATTCTCTTGGTAATAAATAATGATAGAGAGATTGAGTCCAAAATGTATTGGGTGTAAGAAGTAAGACGGAATAGGATTTAACATTTTCTAAAAGTAATACTAAATAAATGATAAATTGATTATAAGATGAAACCAATGAGATAAGTTCACACGTGAGATATTATGAAATGCTATATCATGGGTCAAAACGGAGTTCAGAATAGTGTGACAAAACATTCTAAGAGCTTGACTAACTAAAGTTGGGTCAACGGGGTACCTGGTTGGCTCAGGTGGAAGAGCATGTAACTCTTGATCTTAGGGGTCATGAGTTCAAGCCCCATGCTGGGTGTAGAGATTACTAAAAAAACAAAAAACAAAAACCCTTAAAGATAAATAAATAAAGTTGGGTTGATGACCCATCTTCCAGTGTGTAAATAATAAGCAGGAAATAGATTATGAATTGGTATTAGAAACAACAAATAGATCCACTTATAACACAAAGCTCTTGGAATCAACTTTAATTTCCTGAGAGATTTTTTTAAAAGATTTATTTATTTATTTGAGAGAAAGAGAGTGCGTGCACACAGGCATGAGCAGTGGGAAGGGGTAGAAGGAAAGAATACCAAGCAGACTCCCTGCTGAGCATGGAGCCAAACACGGGGCTCGATCTCATGACCCTGAGATCAGGGCCCCAAGATCATGACCTGAGACAAAACCAAGAATCAGATGCTTAGTGACTGTGCCAGCTAGGAGCCCAAATTGTTTTTCTCTTAAAGTGAAAAGCTTGTATGTAGATGGTATACTTAAAGACAATAATATCACTTCACCAATGTAGTCCACTAATTATATAATATTCTTATTAAAACTATTTTATTAGATACATAAACAATCTAGCTTTATTTGACTACTCATTAAGTTAGTATTCAATTTGCATATTTATTTTCATGCATTTAGAGTGGATATTACTATAAACAATTGAAAAGAAGGCAAGGAGTAACATAAATTTAAAATATATTTTTAAAATATTTCTTTATAGGGGCGCCTGGCTGGCTCAGTCGGTAGAAAATGCAACCCTTAATCTTGGGGTCGTGAGTTCAAGCCCCACATTGGGCATAGAGCTTACTTGAAAAAAAAAAAAGAATTTTTTTAAATTTCGGCATAAAATAGCTAATTTGGATAAATCGGCACTAACAACCAAACTTGCTATGGATCAAAGACTAACTAGGAAATAGAAAATGTTATAGCTCATCCTTAAAGACATACAGACTTAAAAGTAATCAGAAAACTATTGCCTTAGAAGTTATGTATTACTGACAAAGTGAAAATATAACTTGCGTGGCAAATTTTTAGTTTCAAAGTTCTACCTTAAGTCTATTCCCTTGAAGGTTCTTTGCCTATCGTTACTACGATTTAGATTAGGAGTTAGAAACACTTCCCTCCCACATGAAAACATTTTAAATCTAATGAATTTCTAAACGAATCTTGAAACATTAAGAAATACAATATCAGTAACTTTATGCAGCTACATATACGGACATGGAACAGTATTGTAGAATTCTGTGATGTAGATCTTTATTTAAAAACTTACATTTAACATATACAGGTCTAAATTTGGAGGGCAAGGTCTCCTAACTGAAAGTAGATGGTAAAATCAGTCACGTCTCTAAAAATATTAATATCGTAACCAATTTTCAATAACATAATAATTACTGAATGGTAAATACCATCTACATAGCATTTTAGTGAGCTGTTAAATTCTGCTCTAGTCACTTTCCAAGCAATTGTTTAACAAAATTTAAAACAAACATATGTTGTTCGGAGTAAGTATACTATTTAACTATAATATTGAACTAACCACGGACCTGGCTACGGGCCATTCAGCAAGAAAAGCTGTTCTGTCCATTCCAGCATGACAATAATCAGTCTCTTTTCCCACAGCTTTACTTGTTAAGATGTGAGTGTTTACATCTTTGAGATGAATGGTGCATTGTTCTATTTCCATCAATAAGTGTAAATTAAACACATCTAGCATAAATTAAATTCTCAGCAGTTCATTGGTACCATAACAGACCACGTGTTTATACTAATGTTAAAGCCAAGTAAGTAATACTAAATCCAATTTCTACAGAGGAAGACCAAGCAACTCGGAAATTAAAATCGGGTTATCTTTTTAATCTGACTGCCCAGTCTGTGGTTTATTAGTTCAGTTTATTAGAACATGTGATTAATGGTATCCTGATACTAATTCAGTCCCTGTGGAGTAAACTGGCTTTCATTTATTTCATAGTCACAGATTATCCTCAGCAGCATTATCACTGTAATAACATATCAGTGCTTCTCAAAGTGTAGTCTCTGGACCATCTGACTCACCTGGAGGATGTTTATTAAAAATGCAGATTGCTAAACTCCATTCTAGACATATCACATTAGAATCTCTGGTGGGTAGATCCTATGAATCTACATATTTACATATTTTCCAGATTATTCTAATGTCCAAAACAGTTTGAAAAGTGGCAAGAAAAGATTCTCTTGCCTATAAGAGACTGAGCAAGAGTGTGTAAGTTCCTTCAAATCAAACCATTGTCACTATCAGAAAAATAGCCTCAAAAGCACAAGTTCAGTCTTGGGTCATATCAACATCCTTAAAAATTACTGCATACAGTTAATCTGACTGTCCCATCCACACATGCAAACTTTCAAAAGTTAAATTTTCTTTTTTTTTTAAGTAATTTCTATGCCTAACATGGGGCTTGAACTCACAACCCCAAGATCAATAGTGACATGTTCTACCAACTGAGCCAGAAGGTACACCCAAAAGTTAAATTTTCTATTAATAACTTAAAAATAGTGAAATGGATGGGGTGCCTGGCAGGCTCAGTTGGTTAAGCGTCCAACTCTTGATTTCGACTCAGGTCATGATATCAGGGTCCAGAGACTGAGCGCCACATTGGGCTCCATGCTCCCCAGGGAGTCTGCTTGAGATTCAGTCTCTCTCTCTCTCTCCCTCTGTGTCTCGCCCTTGCATGCACTCTGTCTCTCTCTAAAATAAATAAATAAATCTTCAAAAATAAAAAATAGTGAAATGGAAATCTTTTTTTTTTTTTTTTAAGTAGGCTCTACATCCATCATGGGGCTTGAACTCACAACTCTCAGATCAAGAGTCACATGCTTTACCAACCGAGGCAGCCAGGCACCCCTGAAATGGAAATCTGATGTTTAACCTTTATCTCTTAGTTTGGGTTCTCCATGGAAAACAGAGCCTGAGTCCTCCAGATTATATGCAGATTCTCTATTTGAGAAGTCATCCCTGGGAATAAGAGCTGGGAATTAGAAGAAAATGGGGAGGGAGGGAAAGCCAAAACCACAGTGCATCTTGGAGTGCTTCCTTCAATTTTAACAGGCAAATGGGGCTCAACCCCAGGACCCTTAGGAGCCATGAAGCTGCCTCAGGCTTGCCCACCAGAAGATGAGAGAGAAGCATTTATCCACCAGTTCTGACTTCTGTCAGTTAAGGGTTGCCTCATAGGTTGCTAACTTCCTCACACTTTCAGGGGGTGCTTCTGTTTCCAAAGGCCTCAGAGAAGCGCCAGGTGAAGGGCTGTCAGGTTTCACCGTCATGAATCCAGTTGCCACTGGAATTGCTAAAGCAAGCAGGATCCAAGAGGCATCTAGTACCTCACTATTATAGGACAAATAGGATCAAACTGCTTTTTCCTTAATTGACTGATATAATTTTAACTAATACACTATGCAACTAAAATGGTTTTTCTGAGAAATGAGTAAAGCAATTTCAAATGGCAAGTGAGGAACTTTAGCCTATTTTTGCCTGATGTATTTGATCCATTCCCACAAAACCTGAGATGCATTGAAACTTGATCTTTTGTGAGAAAGTTATTTTCTAATAAACGACATTTCATTTCCTGAATTTGGATACCAAGTTTTAAAGGACCAGACAGCACCAAATGAACAATTAGTATGTACTCTATAAATAGTTTTATGTCCAGTATTGATCCAAAGGCTTTATTGTTTAGTTTACATTGCTAAAATTATTGTAAAAATAGATTGACTACATTGGACCCTCAAGTAACAACACTTCTCATTATAGCAAAACACAGAATTTTGAATAGTACAAGTTTGTGTTGGACTATGTCCAAGAGGGTCTGGTTACAAGAACTAATTCATTATAACCTTTACGTGATCTTGGAGCATGGCTCAGAAGAATACATTAGAGGAAGGCTCTAGTCAAGCAGATTAAAAACAGAAAATTGAAATAGCCAGTTATGTGCTTTACTTAAGTAAATATCATATTTGTTGCATAATTATAAAAACTTAGTTTAGAGAAAATGAAGAAGAAATAGGTATAAATAAAAAAATCTAATTAAAAGCATATCATCTTTTCATTTAACTTGAATTCTGTTAAAACCAATATCTGAGTTTTTAAAAATAACTCTCTCTTAGTGGTTAAATTAGGGAATTCATAAAGGTGAAACAGAAAAATTGGACTGAAAAGGGCATAGAAATAAAAAAAAAAGTAAGGACACATACTGTTGAACAAAGATGATTAAGAAGAGATACTATTGGGGCACCTGGGTGGCTCAGTCGTTAAGCGTTTGCCTTCGGCTCAGGTCATGATCCCAGGGTCCTGGGATCAAGCCCCGCATCAGGATCCCTGCTCCACGGGAAGCTTGCTTCTCTCTCTCCCACTCCCCCTGCTTGTGTTCCCTCTCTCGCTGTGTCTCTCTCTGTCAAATAAATAAATAAAATCTTAAAAAAAAAAAAAGAAGAGATACTATTTTCAGAAGGAGTTATCAAATATACTCAGATCTTCACTAAATTAGATCAGATCACAATCAACTTGATGCCAATACCCCCTTTCTTGCACCTGAATCTGAGTAGATCATAAATCTCTGTTAGGTAAATAATTTCTTACAACCACAAATTTCTAAAATACATGAAGAAATTAGTTTCTCCTTTCTATACAGTTTTGTTGTTGGGCTAGATGATTTTTAAAGTCCCTTGGAATATAACAGAAATAACACCAATATAATAATTCTACCTGACTCATTTAAATTTAATTACGTGAATCAAATAAGATATGTGAAAGCACTTAAGTTGTAATTTAATCCTTTCTATAATTATAAATGTCTCAATTTTCATAGCAATTCAATAATTTCACTATAATTACATAACTTTAGCAAGTAAGAGACCTCTCTGATAGCTGTACTTCTTAAGTCTATCTACTATTAACCAGTTTCTTATACTGTTTGGATACATTTATAATCATTCAATCCTGTCAACAATCTTGTATGCAAAATACCCAAGGTATGTATTATCTTCGTATCACTGACAAACAACTGAGGAACGGAGGAATTAAATTACTTGCTCAGTAGGATTATTATTAAAACTTAAAATTCATTCAACAAATTAGGTGGAGCTCCTGCTGATTTCCCACTGTCAACCTATACAAATACATTATTATATACTTACAATTTCTAGAACTCACAATGATTCCCCATAGCAGAACCTTTGCACATGCCTTCTGCCTGGAAAGCCTTCTACCACTCTGCTCTCAATAGGCAGGTTGCTTCAAACTTCTATGAAGTCTTCCTGAAGAAATTTTACATAGGGGCGCCTGGGTGGCTCAGTCAGTTAAGCATCTGCCTTCGGCTGAGGTCATGCTTTCAGGGTCCTGGCATCAAGCCCCATGTCAGGCTCCCTGCTCAGCGAGGAGTCTGCTTCTCCCTCTGTGCCTCCCCCCTGCTCATGCTCTCTCTGTCAAATATATAAATAAAATCTTTTTTAAAAAAGAAATGTCACATATATTATTTCATTCTTATAATAATCCCTTTGGACACAGCAAGTAGGAGTATTCTCATTTTTTGGTTGGGGAAATAAAATTTGTCTAGGAAACATGCAGATTATCAGAGATAGGGCTAGAGCTTAAATCTTAAATCCTGGGTCCTGTCTCCAGCTCAGGACTTGCATAATACTATAGGCCAGGAATATGTCATATGCCATTATCGATGTACAACATAGTCAGTTTTTTAGAGCACTCCCTGCTCTGGTCCCTTCTGAGATAACAACATAATTCAAGACCCCTCCATCAATTTAATTTTAAACTTACAACATGGAAGAAGCTAAAACTTAGGGCTGGGAAAGCTAATAGGAACACTTGTGCTAACTCCATTAAAGGTCAATTTATATTCATCTCTCAAATATCCACCATTATAAGACATGTAAAATAACGCACGTGCCATAATTTCTATGAAGTACAATTATTAAAGCAAAAAGTCTACAAAACGAACTGAGATTGGCCCATATAGTAGGTGCTTCACTCCAACTCTGAGTGAGAGAGCCCAATTTATTTTCCTTTTCTAAATTATGAGACTTAAATTACTATCAAACTTTAAAGTCCTGGGCGCCTGGGTGGCTCAGTCGTTAAGCCTCTGCCTTCGGCTCAGGTCATGATCCCAGGATCCTGGGATCAAGTCCCACATCGGGCTCCCTGCTCGGCAGGAAGCCTGCTTCTCCCTCTCTGACTCCCCCTGCTTGTGTTCCCTCTCTCTCTGTCAAATAAATAAATAAAATCTTTAAAAAAAAAATTTTTTTTTAAGTCCTTTTAGTAACCTCGTGTAAGTTTTCTGAAATAAATAGAAAAATGTACCAGGACTGCAAATGAGCCTGTAGGTAATCATTTTTTTTGATAGGTAATAATTATTGATCAAAATTCAGAAACTTTATTTGGTTACTTTCTCAAAAATAGTTTTTAACTTAAAAAAATAGAAAAGCACAGAATAAGCTTTATGTAGATTTTATTATTCAAAAATAGCATGTTGTACTGAAAAGAGCATAGATACAGCATTTATATAGCCAGAAAACTGGGTTTGGAGTCTTGAGTCAACTTACCTACTAGTTTGTATATATAGTGTTAGTCAAACCACCTAATTTCTCAACCTCTGTAAAAAGATGAAAACTATAACTGTTCTACCTTTATGACACAGTTATTTTTAGGTTCAAAGAGAAGATATGTAGGAAAAGTACTTTGTATTTTACTATAGCTAATTGTTTTGAATCCATTTCCTATCAGTATTAAACAAACCACTTCTCAACTCATAGGGTATTTCAAAGTAGTATCAATTAAGTCAAAAAGTACAATCCTTTTATGGCTATACCAAAATATTCTTTAAAAATAATTTAGATTGGTCTGTACATAGCTGTGAAGGAAATACTCTTGACTACAAAGAGTCATTTAAATCTTCCCTTCTTTATTAGTTTATACTTCAAATGCCTTAAAGCTTCTGACCATATGATTTATCCCCCAAACCAGGATATTTTTGAGGTAAACAGGAGCCCTATTAATAATTAAACCAGAACAATAGATATTAACCAGACCTGGTAAGCCCGGGGATATGGTCACTTTAGATAAGAAGCATATTAGATTTGTCTTAGTATCCTAAATAATCCACAAAAATAGTAATCAAGGGTGTGAGGTGAATGAAAACATAATTTAATTTCTAATACTTCTGATTATAACTTAAGTAAAATTGACAAAGTATTGGCCAAAACTGAAGGTCTCCTCTAAGAACTAAATTTTGAATGTAAAACATTTTTGGAAAGGTAGCTATCAAAGCTTCCTTAACCTTAGACAGACATATGGATTAGGAAAAGCAAAAAGCTAATATTCTAAACAAAGTCTATTTTTCTCAAACATAGTTAGAATAGAGGAAAAATTGAGAAACAAAGTCTGCCAGTGTGTTTGAAAACATACCCATAATTTGTGAGGCATGAGTACATTAAAGATCACAACTATTTGTCAGGATTGAATAAATTCATCAATTTACAGATGGAAAAAATAGCATATAAGATGTGAATCATTATTTTTTTAAAAGTGGACAAAGCAATGAATATTAAATGTGTTTGCTCTTGTGAACCTACTAAGGAATGCTTTAATTAATAGAGTCCAACTGTCAGTTAATCCTTCATAATACTTCCCATTTACATTACTGTACATAAATATTGTTCCCACAGCTTCCATCATGGTAGCATTACACATGTGTATACAGAATTCAAATATAGTACTAGATTTACTGGATAAAAGGTAAATATTAGTTTTACAAGATTCTCAAAATAAAATTCACTTTTCTATTCTACAGTCTTAGTGATCAATCTTAAATTCTTTTATCATCCCCACAGCAGTTAAGTTCTCAAGTTTTTATAAATGCCAGTGTTAGGAAATAAGACATAAGGGCTAACTAACAAAATTCCTGGGCTTCATAGACCTATATGCATAGGTATGAAATATTGCCAAATAGCCACTATAATCTAAAATGGTTGACCTGGAAGAAAAGAAGCCCCTTTCCATTCATAATAAATCATTTTGTAGTAACAGATCATTAGCATTCTTGATCAGCCTGCCATCAATTTAAACCTAGGCAACTAACCAAGTATAGAGCATATTGTGTAGTGTATAGAAATCTTTATCAAGTGTAAAGAGAGAGTTCCTAAATTGGACAAATTATATATCTAATAAAACTTTGCCCGTTACTGATGTGAAGTAGCTAAGTGAATGATATTTAAAAACACAAACAAAAAAATTAATAGTTTATAAAGAGAAATGAAGAAGGTATATGTAGCCATAGTAAAAATCAAAATAAAGCTTCTTATATCTAAGTTGGAAGTTGGCCAGACTACATAAGGCTAATTTTTCTAAATGGAAAGCAATGTATAATCTTTAATGTTTGTTATAACTACATTAATGACCATTTAAGACTGCTAAAATAAAAACTGTAATACTGACATCCTTTGTAGAATGCTAAATACATTTCTTAAAACAATTATAAAACTGCTCAACCTAACTGGAATCTTGCCACCATCAATTCAAATGATAAACAAAACATTTTGGCACTTGGGGCAAGATCATCAACTGATATATACTCTTACCCCCAAACAACACTTAGTAATTAGTGTAAACAACTTAAAAAACTAAATCAAGTGTTCAACTTGACACAAATGCTGATAGTTAACATAATTTTCTTTTGTCTCAAAACTTCTTTTCCCTCTTCTCTCTCAAACAGCCTTTTGTCTTGTTCTTAAAATAGTTCTGACTGTAGACAGTTCACCCCAGTTTACTAGTATTGTGTGTTCATATTACTGGACAGTATTATGTAAATAATCATAATGGGTTTAATCACTTAAATTTTTTGCCTGGGAATACAGGCCCTTAATGCTGGGTGGGAGGAGAGGAATGGGATGATGTGGGGAGTGGGAAAGAGATGAGAAATGCCCAGCACAAACAGCAGAAATAGCCTCAGTCTAGGAATCAGTTATCTGTGTCCTAGTCCTAGCTCCATCCTGGTTCTTCAGGTAAACCATGTAACCTCATTTGTTCATTCGACATTCATTTGTTCATTACATATGCTATGCTAGGCCTGTGCTGCCCAATATAGTAATCACTAGTCACATGTGGCTTTGAGCACTTGAAACGCAGCTAATCCAAATTGAGTTGTGCTGTACTCATGAATAATTTTTTATACTGATTACATTTAGGAATGGAGAGCCACTGAAGGGTTTTAAGCAAGGAAATGCCAGGATCAGAAATAATGGTGTAGATTTCTGGCAACTGTGTGGAGACTTCATTAAGGCAAGGAAGACTGGAAGCAAAGAGGCTATAGTCTATGTAAGAAATATCAGGGCCTAAACAAGGGCATAAGGGAATTGAAAGGAAAGCACTAATTCAAAACTATTATTCAGGAGATAACACCAATATAATATAGTGATTCACTCGTCCTGACTCCATGGAAAAGGGTTTGATTTTATTCTAAGGTGATGGGAAGATCCTGGAATGTTTTTAGCAGGGCAGCATCTTGTTCTGACTTCGTTTTTTGTTTTTTGTTTTTAAGATTTTATTTATTTAAGAATGAGAGAGAGCGCGCATACACGACCAGGGGGTAGGGTCAGAGGGAGAAGCAGACTCCCCACTGAACAGGGAGCCCCACACAGCTCGATCCCAGAATTCCAACCCCAATGGCATTGTTCAAAGCCATAAAGTTTTCTCACATATCTTTGGGACCTCAGAATTTATTCTACCATGTGGGGCCTAAAGCTCCCATTGGGAGAGAATATCTATAAGTATGCCCCCCATTTCCACTGCTAAAGTGACTATCATAAAATCTCACATGGAGAATTTAAGAATTTTTTTTTTTTTTTTAAAGATTTTATTTATTTATTTGAGACAGAGAGAATGAGAGAAAGAGAGCACATGAGAGGGGGGAGGGTCAGAGGGAGAAGCAGACTCCCCGCCGAGCAGGGAGCCCGATGTGGGACTCGATCCAGGGACTCCAGGATCACGACCTGAGCCGAAGGCAGTCACTTAACCAACTGAGCCACCCAGGCGCCCGAATTTAAGAATTTTAAATGGATTCAAAGATTTTCTTCACTTACATAAAAAATAGTAATCCCATAAGGGATGCTCAGATCATGACCTGAGCCGAAAGCAGACACACAACCAACTGAGCCACCCAGGCACCTCTGACTTTAGTTTTAAAGGACTACTCTGACTGCTGTTGGAGAATACACAGTAAGGGGTAAACAGTGTAAGTAGAAAGATAGTTGACTTAAAAAAAAAAAAAGAGGCTATTGCTGCAAAAGAGGTTCGAGATGCTGGTGGCTTGACCCAGGGCGGCTGCAGAAGAGGTGGGGAGAAGCAACTGGATTCGAGTTACATTTCTGTAATTTTGTAATTAGGTATTGCCCAATTCACAGGTTAAGAAAGGAAAAGGCATGTGCAGGGAGATCACACCTGTTGACCCCAATTGTCCTGTTTAACCTGGAGCTAGGGTATCTGCTGAGAGTGAAAATACCGTACAGAAGCTTGAGGAAAATAGTGAAGGTCTGGAAGACAGCAAAGGAAACAAAAGCAGCTGAACAAAGGCTATTTTAAGAATTAATTGATGCCTTACAGGAGGTTTGAAACCATGTAATTTTAGTGCTATCAGTCTAACCTGCTATGTGATTTTTCCCTCGGCAACCCTCAGCTACCCAAATGTAGGAGTTAAGCAGATTGTAGAATCAACAAAAGGCTTCCGTTTTAAAATTAGTTGAGTTAGACAATTTTAAAATTCCAAAATTCTACAGTTCTAAGAATCCTAGAATTTTTACTGCTACCACACAATTTTTCTTATTGTGGTTAAATGTACAAATGTACATAATATAAAATTTACCATTTTAATTATTTCAGCACACAATTTTTAAGTCGAGCACCCTAACCAGGGGCCTCCAGTGAGTTATAGGTATGCTAAGACATTAAAATTCCAGCCCTCAAGGGGCATCTGGGTGGCTCAGTCGGTAAGCCTCTGCCTTCGGCTCAGGTCATGATCTCAGGGGCCTGGGATCCAGCCCCGCATCGGGCTCCCTGCTCCGCGGGAAGCCTGCTTCTCCCTCTCCCACTCCCCTTGCTTGTGTTCCCTCTCTTGCTGTGTCTCTGTCAAATAAATGAATAAGATCTTTAAAAAAAAAAAAAAAAATTCCAGCCCTCAAGGGGGCATTGCTGACGGGGAAGGAGGGGTGTGGAGTTTCAACTTCTGCTGTCTCTAGATGGAAGAAGCCTTATCTTTTTATTACAATATGTAATACAAATATTCATTTTCTAAGTATTGAAAAAGTTTGGGAAGCATTGTTCAAAGCCATAAAGTTTTCTCACATATCTTTGGGACCTCAGAATTTATTCTACCATGTGGGGCCTAAAGCTCCCACTGGGAGAGAACATCTATAAGTATGCCCACCATTTCCACTGCTAAAGTGACCATCATAAAATCTCACGTGGCGAATCTAAGAATTTTACATGGATTCAAAGATTTTCTTCACTTACATAAAAAATAGTAATTCCATAATGGATGCTCAATTTATTTGTTGATCCACACAGTACTGACTTTATGGCAGGCACTGAGTTAGTTTCTGGAGATAAAAAGGTGAATGACAACAAAAAAATAAACAACAAAAAAAAAGGTAAACAAGACATGGTTTTGACCTCAAGAAACTTAGTCTAGTGGATAGAGAGAATTAATTAAATAATTAAAACTACTAAGTACAAGATGGGAAAGTACATAGTGCTATAAGAGGAGCTAATAGAAAAGACTATTGAAACAAGATAAAAAGATTAGTAAATAGCTAGGCAAAGGGCAGGGGTAGGTTTGGTTCATAATTCCAAACAGAAGCAAAGGCATGTAAAGACCTAGGGGACACTAAAAGGTCAGCGAGGCCTGGAGATGCAGTGAAGGCAGTTCAAAGGAGCTATCTTCAGAGTAACAATAAGCCACTGAAGGATGTAAGCAGCTATGATCAGATTTATTTTTCAGAAAGATCACAGTAGCTATAGTGTAAAGAAGTGGTCTCAAAGTGGGTAAAATTTAAGATGGGAGGAGGAAAAAATATTAGATTTCCATTTTTTCTCATCCTTTTAAAAAATGTCTTTATAAGTTGTGAGTTAGCTCAGAACTCAGAAGTACCAATAAGGGCTAGCTTTTTTCTGAGCACATACTGTGTATCTAAACAGTGTACTATGCAGTTTACATGCACTAACTTATATTCTTCATAACCCTGGATGGTTGGTACTATTAACCTCCTTTTACAGGTAAGAAAAAGAGGTTAAAAAATCAGTACAAGGTCACTTGGTAAGGAAGTATTAGAGCAGGATTCAAAACCAGGAAGTCTGTCTCCAGAGCCTGACTTAACCATTAGACTATATACCATTTTTCAACAATACATGTACACAATTTATCTTTTTTTTTTTAAGTAAGCTCTACGCCCAACATGGAGCTTGAACTCACCTCAAGACCAAGAATCACTTAACTGTACTGACTGAGCTAGCCAGGTGCCCTATTTTTTTTTTTTTTACATGTATACAATTATATTTTATATATATGCATGAATTGAGAATAGATACTCAAATTTTTTTCTGAACACCAGTGAAGAGAAAGGTTTAGGTGGTTTGTTGGTTGGGTGGATATGGAAAATAGACTAGCAGACTAGGTAAGAGAAAGTGGTATTTTGTAATATCGTGGTGGTGAAGGAAAGAAGAGGATTAATTTGGGATCTATTTGGCAAGTAAAATTGAAAGCACTTGGTGATAGATTGGATATGGGGATTAAAGGGGAAAAAGGTGTCAAGGCTGATTCTTTGGATTCTGATTTGTATAAATGTATTGGACAGTGGAGCCTTAGAAGCTAGAGGAACAGGTTAGGTCATTTTGTTCTCACAGTTTTTCTTTGGACCACAAATACACTGTTATTTCAATGTACTGTTAAATGACAAACTGATTACAAGTTCTTTCCATTTATAACAAAACTCTGTTTCCATTTTAAACATTTATACAAGCAATTATGCCTGTTATATTAGAAATGGCAATTTTTCACCCATTATGAATGAAGTAGTAAAATTTGGAAGCAAATGATAGTTACTATAATAATGAAGATTCAGCAACCCTCTTGCCTGAAGAAACCAAAGTTCCTATAACATTGCTAGAATGGTACAGAAACATCCTGTTGAGTACAATTTCAAGGAGTAAGCTCTGATATTCATCCCTTAACATCAGAACTGAGTGGAAAAATTCTTTACAGTTTATATTTATGATTTCCTAAATACTACTTAACTTTTAAAAGTTCCTAATACTATCCTGTCTTCCTCCCAGATCGTATAAATATTACAGAAAAGTACTGAACTGGATTAAAAGATACTGTGATTCCAGCCTCTTCTGCTTATTTTCAACTTCACTTGTAGAATTGCTAGTGCTAAAACGCTTCTTTTAGAAATCAAAATAAGTAAGAAAACATACTTTCTGAACTTTACAAACAGCCACAGGAAGTGTTTATTTTTTAAAACATTAAATTACCTAATTTAAAGCTTGTCGTTCCAACAAATAATGCTGGTCATTCTGATTCCGTCTCATTTCAGGGTCCTCAGGAACTTTCCATTTAACCTCAGCAAAATACATATCGTTTTGCTACATGGCCTCACCACCCAGTGCTGTCCGGTCACATCACTAAACTGCAGGTAATAGCTACCAGGCAGAAACTATGTTAGACTGATCCGTGTCCGTTCCCTCATCAGTTAGTTTTAACTTTCCATGTGGTACTGGCCACTCATACATGCTTTCCTAAAAGGTGCTAAAGTCAGACACACCAGGGGCTTGAGGTTCCCCAGACAGAAAAGCTTGCGCTTTCTCCAGGGCATCTCAACAAAAATGCTGCGGCGGCCGCCAGCTCCTGGCGCCGCGCCCGACCGCGCAGCGGCTGGCGTTCCACTCTCCCATCACAGCCCCTAGCGTGGGGACACACGAGCCTCCCCGCGCTTCCGCGAGAGGCTTGCGGGACAGCGCCTCGCTCCGCGGCGGGACGAGGGGCGGGACGTGGCGGGAACTCCAGCGTGACGTCGAGCGCGCTCCAAGGGGGCGGGTCCGGGCGCCTCCCAGCCCGGCCGGCCGCCCTCGGGCCCTCCCCCAGCCCCCAGAAAGCGCGGGCCGCCCTGAGGGGCCGGCTTTCCCGGAGGGAGTTAGGCAGATTAGTGAGGGGAAGAAAGGCGAGCAGCTGCCTCTGCACAGCCCCGGAGCCGTGCCTGCTTCCGTGCTGGGGCTTTCGAGAATCTTTGAGGCAATCTTGGAAGCCGTGAGTAAAGAGGAAGCTCCTTTCCTCAATCCGGAGCGGTGGGTCGTAGCGGCTACTTCCGGTCTGGAGCTGCCGGCCGAACATACGCGTTTGGCCCCGGAGCTGTGGTAGCCGTGCGGCTTCTGGGGCTGCCTGAGGGAGCAGGCTGGGGCCCGGCTAAACTCGGCTGGAGGTGAGTCGGAGGGAGGACGAGCTTGCGCTCCCTGTGGCTCTTTGGTCTCCCGCGCGGGCTGAGGACTCGCCTACCGCCGCCGAGCCCGCCCCGCGCATGCGCCGGGGGGCGCGGTGCGAGCTTCCCGCGCCAGTCGCGGGGCAGGCTTTTGGAGCGTTGGGGTGACAGCGGCGCGCGGGAGAGGCTGGTGGCTACGGGTCCTGGGATGGGAGCCTGTGGACCTCTGCTTTGCTCGTAAGAAGACCAGCCCGAGTCCAGTTCGCTTATCTCGGGCATCGGTGTGACTCCAGGCGCGGCTCTTGCCTTATCTGTGTGAGAATATGTGTGGTGGGTGCGACAGGAAAGAACTATTTTACTGAGCACTTTCAGTGTGGTGGTTTACACCGCTACGGGACGCACAGAAATGTATTAAATTGTTACAGACCTTTGAACCCGGGATGCGCCGTGCGACACAAGATGCCCATTTCTGCAAAATTAAGGCACATCATCGTGCATCGATAACGGTTCAAGCCAAGAGAGATTCTGACAAAGGTGCTGGGAGTGCAGGATAGGTTGGAGAGGGTTTTGTGAGCCGGAATTTGCAAGTTTAGTTTTGTGTTGGTAAACTGTTTTTAAGTGGGGGAAAAAGCCTTTTTTTTTTTTTAATACTACCTCTGAAGATATATTTAAAAATGTTTTACACTATTGGTTTTAAGCAATTTCATACTATGCAATTTTAAGTTATTCATTAAAGTAATTAAAACTTTTAAACTATTACTTAATAGAAACAATTATTTTTCTTGGGCTAAAGTATTTTGTAGTTAATTAGCATCACTAGAGGCCCCCTCCCCTCCCCTCCTCATCCCTGCCCTGCAGACATAGTGTGGGACCTAATTGTATGACTTTGGGCGAACCACTTAATCTCTTAAACCAGTTTCTCCAACTCTAACATGAAATTAATAACAGTAGCTGTTCTATAGAGTTCTCAAGATTAAGTTTTAAAAAATGACAATAAAACAGCATGGTATCTGTTATATAGTGAACAACAAATGGTGGCTTCTGTTGACAATAGGCCTATTATCTTTTAGGGTTAAGAAATAGTAGAATTCAGCCCTCTTTGGAAATAAAGCTGTATTAATTCATGCACCCAATCCCTCTTTTAAAAACTTTATAATGGAAATAATAAATGTACACGAGAGAGACTAGAATTATGAACTCTGTCACAAACCCATCCATTACTCACTTTCAATAATTGTCAAAGCAGCCCTTCTTGTTTCATCTCCTTACCCAACATTTTTTGTTTGTTTTAGCTGGAGTATTTGAAAGCAAATGCAGAACAGGTGAGTTTACCTGTAAATTTATCAGTATATATCTTTTTGACAGCTGAGGACTTCCTTTTTTTTAACATGAGTACATTATCATACCCAAGACAATTAAAAATAATTCCCTAACATTATCTTAAATCCAGTACATGTTCGGTTTTCACTGTCTCAAAAAAACCTAAATCACAGTTTTTAAAAAGCTTAATAAAATTGTGTTTTTACAATATTTCTGTAGTGCTTTTCAAAGTGGCTTCAGTCATAATCTTGCTCCTTTAGAAATGTCATTGCTGGGGCGCCTGAGTGGCTTAGTCGGTTGAGCATAGGAGTCTTGATCTCAGAGTCATGAGTTCAAGCCCCACCTTAGGCATGGAGCCTACTTTAAAAAAAAAAAAAAGTCATTGCTTATTTTAGCCTCATCATCAGAGACCTTGAGAAATGGTTTGTAAGAGACACTTAAATCAGTTTGGACACATTAGCAGTGGTAAGGCATTGGCTAAAGAGCCATATGTAAGATAGAGTAGACTTGTTAATTGTTTGACTTAGTAGTAGCTAGTTAATGGTTTCAGCTTAAGGACACATTAAAATATTTGTGAATCCACTTGAACTTCTTAGTATCCTGTTGCTTCCTTTGGGGCTACACAAGTAATAAATCATTTCACCGCTACTCTGAGAGGAGCACAAAATAGCCTTACCCTTTTTGCCTTATTACTAGACGTTTCTGTATTCATAGATCTTTATTGTGCCTATTCCTTGCTCACTTATTCCTCTTGTTATGAGAAAGGTATTCAGATCTTCAGGTGTATTAATCACAATCATCTTTCTTGCTCTTTTATAAGATTTGTGCTTCTATGAATATGTAGATGTGTGTATATGTGAATACTGTTTAAGTCAAGAGTATTTCAGAACGTTTTCCAGTTTTTGTTGCACTCCATGTCAAAATTTTAACAAAGGAATAAATTAATTTAGAATGGTGAATCAATCAATACTGAGCGTGAATGACTGCAAACCTCCATAGCAGAATCATCTCAACTTAAGTTCTTTCTAGGAGGAATAAGAGAAAGTTTGCCTGAAAATTTAGCTTAACTAAGGACCAAATAACTGAAATCAGGGTTCTCACCATAATCATTTTCACTTCCCATCCCCCAAATTCTCAAAGTGATTGATTGTAGGTAAATAAGGAAAACTTGAGAAGAGCTGGCTAGGCTTGAAGGTATCCTGACATCAAATTATATACATATAAATGCAAAATTCATTTATGTTGTAATCTATCGTTTCAGGTATTTCAACTGTCAAAGACAACTTCATACCTATATAATGTAACAGAAATAGGTCAGGAAACATTAGGCAAAAAGAAGTGTGGAGCATATTAAGCAAGATGAACATCTCTGGAAGCAATTGTGGAAGCCCTAGTTCTGTAGATATATCTAATGACTTTAAGGAAATTTGGACAAAACTAAAGGAGTATCATGATAAAGAAGTACAAGGTAAAATCTTTTTTAAAATACTTATAGCAGTATTCTATTGAGACTAGTCGTGATTACTAACTTTGTGTGACAGTTCAGAGATCTCATTTTTAAAGGACCTTTATTATTGTAATTTTTTGTGAGTTATGATAGAACTGTTGCTTTATAACTACAGACAACTAATACAGGATGTAGTACTTGCACAATTTGTAGTTATTTAAATATATGTGTGGTGTGTTGGAAGGGGCATAGAAATTGTTGATTGAAAACCTGGATTTGAATTCTGAATTCATTTATCTACTTGCTCTATGATCTCAGCCAAGTTATATAACCTCTAAATTTAATTTTTTTCTGGAAAATTATGTGCAGAATTCTTTATAGACTTTAAAGTACTACTTAAGTTATTCTTCAAGCTTTGGGAATCTTTGCTACCAAGCACTGAGACATAAAAGTGAATGGCAGTTTGCCTTCAAAGAGCCTGAAGTCTAATAGAGATAGAGTCATGTAAACAGATAATTACAGTATAATGAAATAAGAGCCAAACTGTTTATATGAAGTGCAATGAGTGTACAGAGGATTCAGCTATTATGGTTGGAATGAGTATATAAATATTATTTGTGATTGTGTTAAAATGTACTCCATATAAAAGAATTTTCTGTTAAAGGTAAACTGAAGGTTTGATATTAATATCTATCTAATTCTGTGACTTTAACATAGTATATTTTCCCCATGCGTGGGAAATGCTTAGCATTACATTTGTTTCTTGCCGCAACTATAGGTTTAATACTACAGTGCTTTACAGCTTTCACGTTACACTGGGGTGCCATTAAAACATGATCCACCTAAATCTAAAGTATAGTATGTGGGTCTATATTGGAACTTTCCAGTGGTAAATGTAGTTTCTGGCAGAACCTCATCATAATGGACTCATCTTTAATTAATGGGTTCTGAAACATGAACCCCAGAAGTATTCTTGCATGCCCCAGTGTACTCGGAAGACACTTATTCAAGGGATGCACTTACCATATGCCATAACTTGTGAATAAGAATGAATCATATATAGTTAATAGTTGGAAGAGATGTTGTAGCGTACAAATGTGTACTTCCTATATGTTATCTGGGAACATACAGGAAGAACAGGGGTGCATGTGAGATTTACTGTCAGACCAGACTTTACAACTGAATGAAGTCTGAATAGCCAGACAAAGAAGATGGTGGGAGGAGGGGAGGGATTGTTTTAAGTAAAGAGAACAGCATGTGCAAAGGTTTGGCAGTTAACAGCTTGATTTTAATCAAGTAACTGTAGACAGGTTGGTATAGCTCACAGAGGGAATGATGCAGGAGGTGGGAGTTTATTAGGCAGGTGGATAGGAGATGATGCTAGAAGGGGAGATAAGCTCAGATGAATTTCTCTTGTTCATGTAAAACATTACCATGCTGAAGAGATTGTTATATCATGCTTTGTCTTTAGGATTTAGTCTAAAATTTTCATCTTGAGTGCCTCCTATTGCTTGGGAGTAGTGCTATGTTCAGAAAGAGGTCATGTGATCTACTTACTAAGTCTATGAGTTCTGGATGGAGACTGCCATCTAAGATGCCATTTGAAAGCCATCTCACCACTCGAAGGTGGTGACCTTGTGCAAGTTATTTAACTATATAGTGCATCAGATTCTTTATCTATAAAATAAAGATGCTATTAAGGGAGGCGAGACCTGGGCGCAGGAGCTGGGCCTAGGTCAGTGCCCTGAGCAATGTGTCTGGACGCATCAGTACCACCTGTCTAGGTGGCTCAGGAACAAGCATATTTGATGCATTTGGAGGAAAACCCTGCAAGGATGCTTACCGCAGAAAGACAAGACCAGATCACAGGGTGATATAGATGATGCGCAAGACAACCATGTGGTATAATGGAGAACCAGAATCAGCAGTCTGCAGAGGCTGCAAAGTTGCTGTCAAGGCCAAGCTGTGAAATGTGTTTGAAAATGTTGAATTTGAGTTCCTTTAGGTGGGGTGGGTGCTTTGCAGTTTGCCTCTGTGCCTGCATAGACGCTACTTGGCTTATTTACTTACTGCCCAGCTGCTTAAGGCGTTTGAGTTTGTCACCCCACTAGGCATGCTGGTTTAATGTGAGTCACCAGGAAAGCTTTGTTGAGCGCCTGTTATGTGGCAAGCCTTTTATTGGCCATGGCTCTGGCACTGACTAAAAAGTCTCCAAGGTGCTTCTTCTAGAAGAAAATAATAATAACAGAACACCCTCACCAGCAAAAATAAATAAATAAAATAAAGATGCTATTAATAGCTACTTCATACTGTATTAAATAGTTTCATATATGTAAAGCATTTGCACGAGTTTCTGGCACCTAGTAAGCAATATATGTGCTAGCGATCATGTATTAGGTATTATAACGCTCTTCTTCTGAAGCAACACCATTATATTATCAATGCCTGCTGTGGACCATCCCAGGTAGATACAGTAAGATACTATAAAAAAGTTGTAACAGGGGCGCCTGGGTGGCTCAGTTGGTTGAGCGACTGCCTTCAGCTCGGGTCATGATCCTGGAGTCCCTGGATCGAGTCCCACATCGGGCTCCCTGCTCGGCGAGGAACCTGCTTCTCCCTCCAACCCTCCCCCTTCTCATGTACTTTCTCGCTCTCTCAAATGGATAAATAAAAATTAAAAAAAAAAAGTTGTAACAGGTTTCACCTACTGATTCCTCTTATTTTCCTCTTTATGATTTTTTAAATGGCTAATTTCTAGAAAGAAACAAGAATGGCCAAAGTAAACATGAGAAAAATGGTTAAGAAATCTTAGAAAATTCTTACCTTCTATCTCTTTTTGGCAAGGGGGAGAATGGGGATACTTACTTTAAAAAAAATTGTCATGAAACATACATAATTTTTCATCTTAACCACTTTCAGGTGTATAGTTCAGTGGTATTAAATATATTCATAAGGTTGTGCAACCATCACCACATCCATTTCCAGAGCTCTTCATCTTGTAAAACTGAAATTTTATACCTATTAAACAATAACTCCCCATTTACCTGCCTCCAGCCCTGGCAGCCACTATTCCAGTTTCTATCTCTCTGATTTTGACTACTCTAAATACCTTGGAAAAGTGGAATCATACAGTATTTGTCTTTTTGTGACTGGCTCATATCGCTTAGCATAATGTCTTCAAGGTTCATCCATATTGTAGCATCAGAATTTTTTCTTTTTTAAGACTAAATAATATTCCATTGTATATAGCACATTTTGCTTATCCATCCATTATTGGACATTTGAATTTCTTCCATCTTTTGGCTATTGTGTATAATGTTGCTCTGAACATGGGTGTATAAGTAGTCTCTTCAGGACCCTGCTTTCAGCTCTTTTGGGTATCTACCTAGAAGTGGGATTGCTGAATTATATGGTAATTATATTTTTAATTTTATATTACCATACTCAGGTGCCTGGGGGGCTCAGTCAGTTAAGCATCTGCCTTTGGCTCAGGTCGTGATCCCAGGGTCCTGGGATAGAGTCCCGTGTTGGGCTCCCTGCTCAGCGGGTAGTCTGCTTCTCCTTCTACCCTTCCCCCCTGCTTGTGATGTCTCTCAAGAAAATAAAATCTTTAAAAAAATAAAAATAAATAAACTACCATACTCTTTTCCGTAGCAGCATTTTACATTCCCACCAGTAATGCATGAGGATTACAATTTCTCCACATTCTCACCAATACTTGTTATTTTCTGTTTTTTCTCTTTCTTTTTTTTTAATAGGAATAGCTATCCTAGGGGATGTAAGGTGATGCTGTGATTTTGATTTGCATTTACCCAATGATTACTGATGTTGAACGTTTTTTCATGTGCTTATTGGCCATTTGTGTATCATTGGAGAAATGTCTGTCTATTCAAGTCCTTTGCCTATGTTTTAATCAGGTTTGTTTTTTGTTATTGAGTTGTGGAAGTTCTTTATATAGTTTGAATATTAATCTTTTTTTTTTTAAGATATATTTATTTATTTGAAAGAGAGAGAATGCGCCAGGGGAGGGACAGAGGGAGAGGAAGAGAGAAGAATCTTAAGCAGACTCCCCATTGAGCGCAGAACAAGATGCGGGGCTCAATCTTAGGGCCCTGAGATCATGACCTGAGCTGAAATCAAGAGTCGGACACCCAACCAGCTGAGCCACCCAGGTGCCCCTGGATATTAACCTTTATCAGATATATAATTTGCAAATATTTTCTCCCATTCTGTAGGTTGCTTTTTCACTCTGCTTATATGTGTGTCCTTTGATGCCCAGAACTTTTAAATTTTGATATAATCCAATTTATCTATTTTTTTCTTTTGTTGCTTATACTTTTGGTGTCTTATCCAAGAAATCATTGCCAAATCCAATATTACTTAGCTTTTACCCTGTTTTCTTCTAAGAATTGTATAGTTTTATCTCTTATGTTTAGATCTTTCATCCATTTTCGGTTATATTTTGTATATGATGTAAGGGCCAAACTTCATTCTTTTACATGTGGCTATCCAGTATTCCCAGCACCATTTGTCGGAAAGACGGTTTCCCCCTTGAATGGGCTTGGCACCATTGTCAACCATTTGATCATACTGGGCTCTCTATTCTATTCCATTGGCTTCCACATCTGTCTTTATGTCAATACTACACTGTTTTGATTACTGTAGCTTTTAGTAAGTTCTGAAATCAGGAAGTATGTGATCTCCAGTTTTGTTTTTCAAGATTGTTTCAGCTGTTTGGAGTCCGTTGAGATTCCATATGGATTTAGGACAGATTTTTCTGTTTCTGCAAAAATACTCATTGGGATTTTGATAGAGATTGAATTGAATCTATAGATCTTTTTGAGTAGTCTTTTTGACATCTTAACAATATTAAGTTTTCCAGTCCATGAACATGCCATGTCTTTCTATTTATTTATATCTTCTAATTACTTTAAGGAATATTTTGTAGTTTTCTTTGTACAAATCTTTCATGTCCTTAGTTAAGTCTATTTCTAAGTATTTTATTCTTTTTGGTGCTGCTATAAATGGAATTGTTCTCTTCATTTTCTTTTTTTAAAGTTTGTTAATTTTTTTTTTTTGTAATCTCTACACCCAATCTGGGGCTCGAACTCACAACCCTGACATCAAGAGTCACATGCTCTTCTGACTGAGCCAGCCAGGAGCCCCTCATTTCCTTTTCTAATTTTTTGTTGTTAGCTTACAAAAACACTACTGATTTCTGCGTGTTGATTTTGTATCGTGCAACTTTGCTGAGAGTATTGATTGTAGGTTGTTTTTTAAATTTTTATTTATTTATTTTTTTAAAGATTTTATTTATTTATTTGACAGAGAGAGAGAGCACAAGCAGGGGGAGCGGCAGGCAGAGGGAGAGGGAGAAGCAGACTCCCCACTGAGCAGGGCGCCCGATGCAGGGCTTGATCCCAGGACCCTGGGATCATGACCTGAGCCGAAGACAGACGCTTAACCAACTGACCCACCCAGGCGCCCTAATTGTAGTTTTTTTAATTCCTAGCTGAAGTAAACGTTAGAAGCTCTTTAATTTTTTTTATTATGGAAGGTTAGAGTTCAAGTACCTCTACTATACGTGTATCCCTTAGTGCTCTATTGGGCTCATTCTTTGATAGATTATTCTGTTTCATTAAAGCCTGCTTTCAGCAATTGGATTGCTGCTGCATTTAGGGTGTAATTTCATTTAGAAATCCAGGTATCAATTTACTTATTATCTATTGATTTTTTTTAAACTTAAGTTTTTTCCTAAAAACGTCAAAACACAAAGTAAAAAAAGTTAGTCCCCAACACAAACTGGTCACCACTTTTATAATCTTTTTTTTTTGAAGATTTTATTTATTTATTAGAGCACGAGGGAGAGGGAGGGGAGGAGAGGGAGAAGCAGACTCCCCGCTGAGCAGGGAGTCCACCGAGGAGCTTGATCCCAGGACCCTGGGATCATGACCTGAGCCAAAGGCAGACACTTAACTGGCTGAGCCACCCAGGCACCCCTTTATAATATTTTGTGTTTGTGTTCTCCTATGTTCTTTTCTAATTTAAAGTTTAAGTCTTTTGTTCTGTTTTGTTTAGGAAATATTACATGTATACAAAAGTAAAGAAAATTGTATAATGAACTCATATATTCATCACTCAGCTTGAATTATCATCAATAAATGACCTGTCTTATTTTACCTGTATTCCATGTACTTCTCTATTCCTCTTTCAGTTATTTTGGAGTCTCTGACATAATTAATTTATAAATACTTAAGTAGTATGTATTTCCAGTAGGCTTCTTTAACCAAACAAATCCATTATCACACTAACAAAACAAATTATTAACATCTAATACCTATTAGATGATAGAGTTCAAATTTCCACAGTTATCTAAAATGTCTTTATAGTTAGTTGGTTGTTCAAGTCTTTATCTAAAAGACATTTCTGTTATATTTGATTACTATATAATTTTTAATATAGACTTAGTTTGTGTTTCTCTTATGAGATTAAGCATCTTTGCTTATGTTTAAGGGTAATTTATATTTCTTTTTTTATGAACTGTTACATACTTCATTGCATGTATTTTCTAGGATTGTTGGCCTTTCTCCTCTCAATTTCTGGGAGCTGTTTAGTTGACTAAGGCAGATTAGTTCACTTCAAATATTTGAAAAATTGGGAATTCAAATTTGTTGTTAGTGATAAAGAACTAATTTTAAAGTGAACTGTGCTCATGGTCATATGTCCAAGGATAAATGTGAATATTTTACATTAATTCTGCTCTTCATTTGACTATACTGTTTGCCCCCCAAAATCTAGTGTAAGACATTGAGGAACAATTCTGAGTTTTAATACAGACCGCCATTCATTCAGTGAGTAGTAATTGGAATGATATGATAGCAAAAATAAGCCGCATATTGGTAACCCTAATAGCAACAATGTAATCCGCTATAGGCACTACTTTTAAAACTGGGAAGGAATAAACAAAGTCTTCCAATTTCTGTTGAAGAGCAGCAATATTCTCTTTTTGGTTTATCGTACTGTGACTTTTTAAGGTTTACCAATAAGAACAGCTTCAAGTTTATTCTAGGAGTGTTACTGCTGCATATTATAAAACTTATTCTTTATGACCTGGAAGTGAAGCTAATACAATATTTTGAAATAATTTAAATAGGACCAGACATACTTGAGTTCCTAGGAAGAGATAGAGAGTTGGCATTTTTGATAATTAGCATTCTGCCATCTTCAACATAAGGTTAAGTTCTTTATCCTTCAAATAATTACTTTCTGTTGTTTTATAACTGGTTTGAAGAAGATCATTAAATTTTTATTAGGCAGAGTCCCTATCTTACTCATCTTTACATCCCTGTAGGTAAAAGTGCTTGACACATAGTAAAAAATTAATAAATGGTATCTGAATGAATTGCATAGTTTATAGCTTGGTCAATGGAATATTTTTTTGAACATCAGTATTTTAAATCCCATAATATATGAAAATATCAAAATTTTATATCTTTCAAATCCTGAAATACTTTACTACTTTAAAATTTGTTTTTAGATAATACTGTAGAAAGTTGGGAAAGGAAAAACAAATCACTATTGTACAAGAACAACGTCTGTGCTTTTTTGTTCGTTCTTTCCTAGTTTTAAAAGAAATGTGTGTAGCTTATTGTATTGTTGTGATCAATGTACATAGTGTTTTATATCTGGCTTATTTTTGTTATTTAATTATTTAAACTGTGCTTGCTTTTCCATGTTGTGCGTAATCATTTTAGAATTTTTATATATGCCCATTTAAAGTTTGGCCAGTTTTATTTTTAGGCTCTTAATTTAACCAAGGATAAAGTATTTGGCAGATTTCTTCTTCATGTTTCTTAGTGTTTTAGGGTCTTCAGGAGAACCCCTATTTTATCATGAGGAAGAATCAAGAAAATAAATAATGCACTTTTTAATCAGAAAACATGCCATATTCATCAGATTATAGAACATATAAAACTCACAAATATTACATGGCGGATAATTCTTTTAAATTGTATACTCATAGCTATGCTCTAATACTCATCACCCTCCCAGGAGAGTTAGTTTGTATACACTAAAAAAAGAGGAATACAGCAGTTTCTAGTATATTTAGCTAACATCCGTGTGTTTTATGAATGGTAGGTCTTAGATGTATATGTGAACTGATGAGAGAAGATAATTTCTGGTACATTGTAATACTAGATTGATCAGGGTACTTTTTCCAATTTCAGAATCATTTATAGATTCTTAAAGGTATAAATGAATGAGCACTATTAAAAAAATTAATGTTATTTTAAAATGTGTTCAGACGAGGCAAATTTGCTGAAGGCAGACTTTTTGAAACATAGTTGTTTGTCAATGTATTCCACATAGTTCCATATAAAATTAGATCTTACAACTGTGTGATAACATCAAAGACATGCCTGAAGGGTACTTAATTTTTTTTTAAAGTGGGGGATCCACTTGGAGAAACCAGTATAAGAGGCTATTTGAAAGACATCAAACATGGACTTGTCTGGACTTTGCAGGTTTTGAAGTATATATGGGAATCAAAATTGACGCATTACTTTTAAACCTTTGTGTCAGTTTAAAAAGAGAGAAAATAAATGTTTTGAATGGTGGTACCTGAAATATATAATTTTTACTTAGATATCCAAGGAAGTCTACCCACCCATAGAAACTTACATGCATCTGAATACCCCCACTGTATCTTGAGGTTTTTTTGCCTCATTTGACCAAAACACGGTAAAATGATAGCTAAAACATGCCATATACAAGACAATTTGTACACTGATCACAGGAATATATTAAGCTACATGCGTTTCTTTTAAAACTGGGCATGAATACATAAAGTCTCTCAACTTCTGTTCAACAGCAAAATGCAGATGAGACCATTTTTGTTGGAAAATTCTGGAGACATTTGTGACTGAGGTTTTTTTTTTAAAGATTTTTATTTATTTATTGAGAGAGAGCATGAGAGGGGGAGAGTCAGAGGGAGAAGCAGACTCCCCGCTGAGCAGGGAGCCCAACGTGGGACTCGATCCCGGGACTCCAGGATCATGACCTGAGCTGAAGGCAGTCGCTTAAACAACTGAGCCACCCAGACGCCCCGTGACTGAGTTTTTATATCTTTTATCTTTAGGATAATTGTATCTTTTCATGATCGTTCACTCTAATGTCTTAGTTCCTTTTGTGACAAATGCTGCTAGACCCCAGAATGCCACCATTTTACTAAATGGTCTCTTATTCATGCCAGGTCCTACCATCAGCATCTCATCTAATAATGTTTTGGTAAATGTGGTAATCAGTTTCTTAGAAAACTAGGCAGATTTTTCAGGACAAAATTAGACCCCTTTGAAGAAATAGGAAATTACAGGGTGCCTGACTGGCTCAGTCAGAAGAGCATGCAACTCTTTTTTTTTTTTTTTTGTCAGAGAGAGAGAGAGTATAAGCAGGGGGAATGGCAGGCAGAGGGAGAAGCAGGCTCCCCACTGAGCAAGGAGCCCGATGCGGGACCCAATGGATCACGACCCGAGCCAAAGGCAGATGCTTAACAGACTGAGCCACCCAGGCGTCCCAAGAGCATGCAACTCTTGATCTCATGAGTTTGAGCCCCATGTTGGGTGTAGATATTACTAAAAAAAGAAAAAAAAAAGTAATAAACTAAAAAAAAGAAATAGGAAACTATAGAGGTTCTTTTTTTTTTTTTTAAAGATTTTATTTATTTATTTGAGAGAGAGAATGAGACAGAGAGAGAGAGCATGAGAGGGGGGAGGATCAGAGGGAGAAGCAGACTCCCTGCTGAGCAGGGAGCCCGATGCGGGACTCGATCCTGGGACTCCAGGATCACGACCTGAGCCGAAGGCAGTCGCTTAACCAACTGAGCCACCCAGGCGCCCGAAACTATAGAGGTTCTAATACAACAGGATGACTACTTCTTGATTCAGTTTTGGACTATTTCATTTATTTCCTCAGATGTTTCATCAAAAATTCCTAAGATAACATTCATATTAAGACTATATAAATTAACAAAGGAATTGCATGCAATTTTGGTCCATAACATCGGTGTCATACTCACTGTTAAGAATACTGTCAGCAACTCTCACATCTATTATTTTTCCATTTGTATTAACATCTTTAAGTTCAATCGAGTCACAAAAAGTAATTTATCCATTTTGAGATAATTAATTTTTTTTTTTTAAGATTTTATTTGTCACAGAGAGAGCACAAGCAGGGGGGGAGCGGCAGGCAGAGGGAGAAGCAGACAGAAGGAGAAGCAGACTCCCCGCTGAGCAAGGAGCCCAATTCAGGCCTCACTCCCAGGACCCCGGGATCATGACCTGAGCCGAAGGCAGATGCTTAACCGACTGAGCCACCCAGGTGTCCCTGAGATAATTAAATCTTAAGAGCAAACTAAGCATCTTATAAAATCAAGAGTTTTCACTTTGGTAACAAAATAATTTATTAGGCCCTTGCAGAAATACTAGTGGTAGTATTTTGGTAGAAATTAAATTACTTGAGCTATATACATAAAGCCACTATTTGTCAAGAAAGGTGTTATTAGGCTTATTTAAAACCATAAGTAACTTGTTTTAAAGTGACAGTATGTACACTCTGTATGGGTTGTTCGGGGTAGAGAACTAAAGTAAAAAAATTAACATAGCAGTGATTTTTATTTTGTTTATAATGAATTCTTGCCTCATTTCTGCACATATGGGCCCTTAATTATTTCATTTCCTCCAATATGTTTGCCAGTGTAGGGTTAATTTGTAGTACAGCGCTTACTTAGTCTTGTGAATGCTGTTTCCTCAATAGGTATCTCAGGTTGCCAGTGTTACAATCCCAAATGCTTTGCTGAACAGACTGCCTGTTCATACAGGAGCTGCATTGTTGTATAGCCTCATTCCTTCCGATGGGTGTGGAGCAGGATTAAAGCCCACTTTATAGGGGTTCTAATTGTAGATGCCTAATTGACTTGATGAATAGCAAATGCTAAAATTTAAACACACACACATACACATACACACATAAACCTGTTTCAGGGCTGATCTGCGTGACAGAACAAATGCCTCACAGGTGTTGAATGCTTACAAGATAAAAGAGTACTCTTTCCATATTTCCCAAGAATTCTCTTTTGATGTTTATATGGATTTTCTATCTCATTGTTTCTTTTCTTAAAATGGTCATGGCAAGAATCCATTTCATGTTTGGCTACACTGAATTTTAGAAGTCAGCTAAAATTAAAAATAAAATCTATCAATGAGTAAATTTTCACACACCTTGGGAAGAAAAGAGAGTGAAAAACTGCTGACTTTAGTCTTTAACCTAGTCAGGTCATAAGTTCTTTTCTTAATTCTTCAGGAATGATTTGATGCTTTACTAAGTACCTTCAAGTTCTCATGAGTTTGTTGTTAACCTGAATTTGACGGATGGAAAAGATTAAAAAAAAATCATAGAAGTTTTAATTCTTAACATTAAAATATTTTCCTTTATTATGTTTTATATTTTAACAGTTTCCCAACTCTTAGGGCAGATATTTTTCTTTTTTTTTTTTTTTTAAAGATTTTATTTATTTATTTGAGAGAGAGAGAATGAGAGACAGAGAGCATGAGAAGGAGGAAGGTCAGAGGGAGAAGCAGACCCCCCGCCAAGCAGGGAGCCCGATGCAGGACTCGATCCCGGGACTCCAGGATCATGACCTGAGCCGAAGGCAGTCGCTTAACTGACTGAGCCACCCAGGCGCCCTAGGGCAGATATTTTTCCATAAATTTTTCTTAGCTTTTTATTTTGAGCTTATTGTAGATTCACATGAAATTGTAAGAAATAAGACAAAGAACTGTCCTGTACTCTTTACCCAGTTTCCCACGATGGTAGCATACTTTATAGCTGTAGTACCATAGCACAACCAAGAAATGGACAAAGATACAACTGATCAACCTTATTCAGATTCCTCTTATTTTATATGCACTCACTTGTAAATGTGTGCGCGGTGTTTTCTATGCAGTGTAATCACATAGATTCCTGTGACTACCGCCAAAGATCCCTTCACCGGTTTCTTAAGTTCCTGACCCCCTTTCTACCACCCCAACCCCTCCAATTTGTGGCTACCCATAATCTGTTCTTTATAATTTTTTCCTTTCAAGAATGTTATGTAAGTAGAATCACATAGGATGTACTCTTTGAGATTGACTTTTTTTTCAGCCAGCATAATTTCCTTGGAAACCATCCAAGTTGTTGCATATATCAATAGTCCATTCCTTTTTATTGCTGAATAGTGCATGTGCTATGAGTATGCACCAGTTTTTTTTTTCTTTTTAACAGTTCACCTGTTGAAGGACACATGGGTTGTTTCTAGTTTTTGGCTATTATGAATAAAGCTGCTGTGAACATTTGATTATAACTGTTTTCACTATTCATAATACTTGTTTATTCAAATTTTAGGCTGTAAAAATAAGGGTAAAATTGTATCATACCAGTTGGACATTTCCTAGAGGTGAAACTTGAGAAATAGGGCCGAAGTCTAATGCAAAAAAATTGTCCAGGGCCTTTATTTTTCTATAACATCTAGATTTCCTGGCAACACATCATTACTACTTGGTGTAGTAAGAAGAGGTGACTTTCCCTTCAGTATTTATATGACTTTTAACCTTCAGCACCATAGAGGGGGATTGGTGGGGAAATGTATAAGTTTTTTAAAACTTTTATTTGTCTAAATGATATTGTTCAGAAGCTTGTCCTAAATTAAACCGATAATGAAAAGTCCTGTTCTTAAAAATGACAAATTTATTAATGTTTCTATATATATTACATGGAAAACTTTTCGAAATGTATAACTTATTAGAATCGATAAACTACCAAAGGCAAATATTAAACCTTTGGTTTTTCAAAAATTAGTTAATACCTATTTATTGGGGACTAAACCTACCCCAAATAAATTCTTGAGTAGATATAGAACTTCAAAACTTGCTAAGCGTTATTTTTAAAAGTAAAATAAAATATCCACAATTGAGAAAATTGTAGAAAAGTAAAAAAGATTGA
Organism: Mirounga leonina; assembly: GCF_011800145.1. Taxonomy (NCBI): domain Eukaryota; kingdom Metazoa; phylum Chordata; class Mammalia; order Carnivora; family Phocidae; genus Mirounga; species Mirounga leonina. The sequence continues at coordinate 47,423,168 of NW_023270854.1, read as the reverse complement.
TTTAGGAATCAAAAAAAGAAGGTTTCCTCCCTTTGTGATAATCTTATTGCAGAAAATAGAGGTCACAGAGAAAATAGAAAACTAAATAGTTTAGTGTTGCTAAATAGACATTTCTTTTTACTTAATGATCTTAATAACTGTATTATTCTAAAAAACAAGTGTTTATATCATATTTTACTTAAACATATCCCTATTTTAAGCAGTTTTATTGCTGTAAATTGTTCAGTATTCTTTGTGACTCTGAGTTTCTCTGTGGTTTGGATTATATTCTTAGGTTAGAATCCAAGAAATGAGATCTTGATGAAAGAGTCCTATTACATGTTTCTAAATTGCTTTCCAAAAGAATTGTATCAGTTTGTAATATCTCCAGCAAAGTATAGGAATATAGTTTTACAACACTTTTATCAACATATTGGGTATTACAATCTTCATAATTTTACTAAGTAATTGTTTTGGTTTGAATTTATAGTTAGTTGCTAGTAATGTTGGATAGATTTTCGTATTTGTTTAATGACTCTTTTTCTCCTTTTGTTAATTATTGTTTCTAAAAATTAGAAATGTCATCCTATTTTGTTCATATCCTTCCTTGCAGTTTCAGTGCCCTTCAGCCTGCTTTCTTCATTATAACTACCTGAATCCCATAGGCAGTGGTCTTCTCTTATGTTTCGTGTCAGACTCAATTAAAATTAAAAATACATATAACCGCTATCTTGAGTGTCCTTTGTTAAGTACTTTAGCATTAGCAGTTTTGCTCCTCGTCCCAAGACTTCCTGCTGTAATCTATTTTAATCCCAAAAGACTTGAGCCTGCATAAGCACAATTGCTGTTAGCAAATGCATAGGCTATGTCAGAACATAGACCTTCGTTTATAGTGAACCTCTAATTATATGCTTGCCCCTGCTATTATAAAGGAAGTAACTCACTTCAGGTAGAGAAAATTTTATTCTACTTAGCTGTCACAGACTAAAAGCAGTAATGTTGCAGATATACTTTTGTGACCTCAGGGTACAAGTAAGGGAAATACACTCTCCAAACTAATGGCACCTGGCTCATTATTCAGAGCCCAGAGTCGAGTGACTTAATAGTGTAGCATTAGACTCATAAACTCAGATCAACTGCTTTAGAGATGGTAAATGTATAAATAAAATACTGTGGGGTTTTTTTTTTTCTTTTTCAGGTTTACAAGTAAAAGTAACCAAACTGAAAAAGGAACGAATTTTGTAAGTATTAGTATATAACACTGATTTCTTATTTTTAAAGTAATTGATACTGATGTCCTATTTGACCTCAGTGTCTTATTTATAAGAAATTAGCTTTACAGCGTGGACCTTAGATAGTTGACAATGAGTTTTTCAGAATTCTAAGGTAAAAAGACTAACTTAATTTTGAGTATATCCTTAGTTAATATTTGCTTGTTTTACATTTTAATGTAATTTTTATACGTGCACACATATAAATGGATGTATATGTATATATAATTTTTTTTTCCATACAGTATTAAGATGAGAACTGGTCTATACATTCATTTTGATCTGTTAATATCATTCTTTTCTCAACTGTGATTAACACCTGGAATTTAAGATATTGCAAGAGGGGAACAGAATAATTCTGGGATTTCTGAACTGATATAAGAAATGGGAACAAATGAGACCCCTTATTTAACCAGTTTGAAATTACCAAAGGTTCCCCTGAATTATTTTGGTTATTTTTTTTTTTGAAAGATTTTATTTATTTATTTGACAGAGAGAGACACAGCAAGAGAGGAACACAAGCAGGGGGAGTGGGAGAGGAAGAAGCAGGCTTCCCACTGAGCAGGTAGCCCGATGCGGGGCTCAATCCCAGGACACTGGGATCGTGACCTGAGCCAAAGGCAGACGCTTAACGACTGAGCCACCCAGGCGCCCCTTATTTTGGTTATTAAGCCTAGAATCAGATCTGATTTTCTAAGTCAGAAGCAGATTTTATCCATGGTTCTTTAGGGCTTCCACATTCAGGAATCTGAAGCAGATGGCGTCATAGAATATTATTGCTCATAACAAAAATTAATATCATTGTGACTAATACCGCATTTGCATTATGGTATATACATACCAGTGGGCCTCAGTTACTTCATATTTCTAAAGCTTCCAGGGCTCTAACCAAAAGCTGGAATTAATAGCCACCCATCAAAACACACCCAGTTGTTTTTCTCCATTATAATCTGAAAATGAAAATTGGAAAGTTTTCTTTCACACCCATCATGTATGGGAAATTACTTAGATTCAAAAATATAAAATCATAAATTTTTAAAACAGGGTTTTTTTGAAGAATGATTTTATGATGCTATTTAATTATCAACACTTTTAAGTGCTTTGTATTATTGAGAGCGTACATATTTCTGCCTTACACGTGTCATTTTAAATATCCTAACCATAGAATAATCCATTTCTCTGTTTCTTATGTTTACTTCCTGCAGTTGAGAGATGTTTCTTAACTTAGAAATTAAGCCTTTTCTGAATAGTACACTTAGGGTGTGTATCTTATTAGTTAGGATTTTGCAGAGTTCTCAAAGTATCTCCCCATGAGATAATTTCTAATTACAAAGGGCAAAATTATAATATTACAGCAGAGAAACCAGGCAGAATTCATCTCAATTAAACTACCAAAGTTAACTAGAAATCAGATGTGTCAGTCTCATGTACCTCCTGATTTGATGCACTAAGAAGAGCACAACGTTACTCCTATAGTATTCTTACCAAAAATGCATAGCCCATATTTTATCATGGGGAAACATAAAAAAACCCAAGTTGAAGGACAAAGTAATTGGCCAGTACTTTTCAAAGATGTCAAGATTGTGAAAGACAAAGAAAGATGGACAGACTATCACAGGTGGAAGGAGACATGACATTAAATGCAATGTAGGGTCCTGGATTAGATCCTGGACCAGAAAAATGACATTAGAGGGACAATTGGAAAAATTTGAATAAGGTCTGTAGATTAGTTAACAGTATTGTATCAGGGGCGCCTGGGTGGCTCAGTTGTTGAGCATCTTCCTTTGGCTTAGGTCATGATCCCAGGGTCCTGGGATCGAGTCCCACATTGTGCTCCCTGCTCAGGGGGGAGCCTGCTTCTCCCTCTCCTGCTCCCCTTGCTTGTGTTCCTTCTCTCGCTCTCTCTCTGTCAAATAAATAAATAAAATCTTTAAAATTTTTTTTTTAAAAAACAGTATTGTATCAATGTTCATTTCTTGATGTTCACAGTTGTATTATGGTTATGCAAGATGTTAACATTTTGAGAAGTTGAGTGATAGATATACAGGTACTCTGTTCTCTGTTTATAACTTGTTTATAATAAATCAAATTATTTTAAGATGAAACATTTAAAAAATGAAAAAAAATTAACATTCATCCCCTGAGTCTAGGAAGATCAGCTTCTCTTCAAGCAGCTGTTGGATATTGAAGAAATTCAGTATTCTTTTAGCAAGGAATGAGAAAGAAATGGTTGTTGGATAGGTGACCAAAAATGTCACTAGTTAGACTAGTCCTACTCCTACAGTTCAGAGTGAACTGCAGCTCTTAGGGCATGATTTCCTTTTATGGCACAAATTACCTTTTGTTTCTGTGGGCAATAGGGATTTCAAAAACTCGCCAGCCTTTTAATGTACTTTAATTTGTATTGATGGTATCACCTTATGTTTATGTATGTCAGAATTATCTGCATAGTTGCAGAAGAAAACTCTATATGTAAATTCCTATGGGGCGCCTGGGTGGCTCAGTTGGTTAAGCGACTGCCTTCGGCTCAGGTCATGATCCTGGAGTCCCGGGATCGAGTCCCGCATCGGGCTCCCTGCTCGGCGGGGAGTCTGCTTCTCCCTCTGACCCTCCTCCCTCTCATGCTCTCTGTCTCTCATTCTCTCTCTCTCAAATAAATAAATAAAATCTTTAAAAAAAAATAAATAAATAAATTCCTATGATAAGAGTTATTCCAAAAATATTGAAACTGTGTCAGTTGGATGAGAAAAACAGGATCATTTTCTTGGTTAATAAGTAAAATTTCTCTTTTTTAATTCACTTGAAACCAAAAAGGCGAAACATCTTTGTTTTACTTAGGAATAAACACATTTCTTTTCAATGATGAAAGTATTTTGAGTCATTTGAAATTTAAAATTATGAAGTGTATTTATTCTGTTGTTTTCATCTTCATTTTTATTTATAGCCCAGCTAGTGTTGGTTGCTACAAACATTGCTAATCAGAAGATAAGTACCATACTAAACTTATTGCCTCTGGCCTTTTTTTTTTTTTTTCCTGAGAGAGAGTGAGAGCGTGCGGGTATGAGCGGGCATGAGCACACAGGCAGTGCATGAGCAGGGGGTGGGGCAGGGGGAGAGGGAGAGAGAGCATTTTAAGCAGGTTCCACCTCAGGGTGGAGCCCAACTCTGAACTTGATCTCACCACCCTGAAATCATGACCTGAGCTGAAATCGAGTGAGATGCTTAACTGACTGAGCCACCCAGGCGCCCCACCTTTGCTTTTCCAATACCAAAAGTGTAATGTTTCAGAGTCGATTAGTAGTTAGACAATGAGTTCTTTATATTGTGCCTTGGTCCCGTGTTGATTAATGATCTTGTTAATGCTGGATTAACAACCATTGATTAGAATGACATCCTTTAATCAAAATGTTGGTCACTTTTAAGAAGCAGTACTGAGGGGCGCCTGGGTGGCTCAGTCAGTTAAGCGTCTGCCTTCAGCTCAGGTCATGATCCCCGGGTCCTGGGATTGAGCCCTGAGTCAGGCTCCCTGCTCAGCGGGGAGTCTGCTTCTTCCTCTGCCTGCTGTTCCCCCTGCTTGTGCTCTCTTGCTCTGTCAAATAAATAAATAAAATCTTAAAAAAAAAAAATAAGCAGTACTGAAACCCAGAAATTACCGTATTTGCTATTTGATTGCACATTTTAAATTTCATTCACTGCGTGTTTTTAAAGGAATTTAGTTTTATTAAAATGGATTCTTCATGTAGGCCTAGGGATTCTATTTTCTAAAATAGTACTATTTTAAATGATAGATTTATAACTACAAGGTAGTATTTCCTCTTAGCTTGAATCAGATTTCCCTGCAACTGAATGATGACACATAATTAGAAGCAATCTAGATTTGCTTATCACGAATGTACTTTTTTATTACAGACTTTTAACTTTAATTTTTTTTTTTTTTAAGATTTTATTTATTTGCGAGAGAGAGAATGAGAGACAGCATGAGAGGGAGGAGGGTCAGAGGGAGAAGCAGACTCCCTGCTGAGCAGGGAGCCCGATGCGGGACTCGATCCCGGGACTCCAGGATCATGACCTGAGCCGAAGGCAGTCGCTTAACCAACTGAGCCACCCAGGCGCCCCTTATTACAGACTTTTTACACAGAATGTATTTCTCTATACCTATAACCAGCCACATGAAAAACTTCTTAAATTTGTAAATGACTGCCGAATTTTACTCTCTCAAAAATCATCTATAACACTTTTGAATTTTAAGATTTTATTTATTTATTTGAGAAAGAGAGAACGAGCAGGGGGGAGAGGGAGAGGGAAAAGCAGACTCCCTTCTGAGCAGGGAGTCTGATGCAGGACTAGGTCCCAGGATCCTGGGATCATGACCTGAGTCGGAGGCAGATGCTTATTAACTGGCTGAGCCACCCAGGCGCCCCACACTTTTGAATTTTAAAGAATGGAAACCCAGCTGGTTTTTCACTAGCTGATAATAATGCCTTACTTCACTTGTAGTTTACAGAGTCATTTGATCCTCTTAGCAACCTTATAACATATATATATATTGTGATTGCTTTGTACCTGTGTACGTCAGGTAGCTTGGGGTTGTACATTTTGGAAGCACAGGTAAGTAACTGAATTCCCTTTATTTTTACTGCCTATATTACCATAATCCCCCTATCTCAGTATATTTTACAGTATATAGTTAGAGTGTAAGAAAAGTCAAGATGTCTTGTTTCCATATTGTTAGAATAGCTGTATTTATAAGATCAGGATTCCCTATCTTTAGGGAAGAAGTAATTAGAAGAGGAGTCAATAATTATACCATATTTTGTCCATTACTTGGTTGTTTCAGGCCTGCGTTTTGATGATAGTTGTCTCTACACATGGTTAATGCTTTTCTCTTACGTAAATTCATTTATAAAATTAAACATGTAAAAACGTTGACAACTGAATATTATGAGATTGTTTTGAAAAGTTATACTTAAGCTGGGTCCACCTGATTGTTTTTACCTGCTTGTGAACATGGACTACATCTGTTTTTGCCAATGTATATCCATTACTTACCAACCGATTGACTGTCTTAATGGCCAATTAGTGAATCTGAGCATCCTATTTATTTGCCTTTCTTTAAAGAAAAATAGTAACTACTTTAATTTCCACTTAGGAAATATAAAGATAACATTTACCATATTCAGCCATCCAGCTTTATAATAATCAAGATAATTCCCTTTAAAGCTGCCAAGAAGTTTAAAAATTCTAAAGTATAAACTACCCACCTACAAATAAACCCTTCTATTTTTTTTTTTAAAAGATTTTATTTATTTGAGAGAAAGAGAGCATGAGCAGGGGAAAGGGGCAGAGGCAGAATGAGAAGCGGGCTCCCCTCTCGATCCGAGGACTCCGGGATCATGACCTGAACTGAAGATAGACACTTAACCAACTGAACCACTCATGTACCCCTTAAATTATTTTTGAAATTAAGAAATTTTAAAAACTAAAAAAAAAAATCCTGCAGTTGTGCAGGACTGTTCTCGTACTTTTAATTCCTTATAAAAAATAAAGTTTATGGAGAGTATAACTTGAACACATAATTTTCTCCATTTTCTTTATTCATAGTGGTACCTATGTCTCACACTACAGTGCTCCTCTGTCCCTCCAGTATATGACATTGATTTTAAAGTAATGAGAAGACTGGCATATATAGTATATGGGTTTGTTATCTATCATTTTACAGTTACATTTTCATATACAAAATTTACCCACTTTTACATGCCAGTTATTATTTACATGCCATTTATTTAAAATGTTCATTTACCAGGGCACCTGAGTGGTTCAGTTGGTTGGGCATCTGCCTTTGGCTCGGGTCATGATCCTGGAGTCCTGGAATTGAGCCCTGTGTCTGGCTCCCCGCTCAGTGGAGAGCCTGCTTCTCCCTCTGCCCCTCACCCCCACTCATTGCTCTCTCTCTATCTTTCTCTCTCAAATAAATAAATAAAACTTAAAAAAAAAATAAGATGTTCATTTACCTCAGAAAGACAGAAAGCTACCTACTAGGAAAATGATACGAGTCTCCAATAAAATGCTGCCTATGGGATGGATACATTGAGCTTATTTTATATAGGTGAGGTTGGTTATTTGTTTTTGTTTTGTTTAAAGATTTTATTTATTTAAGAGAGAGAGAGAATGAGCTGGGGGGTGGTTGGGGAGAGGGAGAAGCAGACTCCCCACTGAGCAAGAAGTCCACTGCGGGTCTCGGTCCCAAGACCCTGGGATCATGACCTGAGCCAAAGGCAGACTGTTAACTGACTGAACCACCCAGGTACCTGAGGTTGGTTATTTGTATAGTAGTAACTAACTTCCTTTGGATGACCAAGGTAGAGCTATCTTACAATATATTTCACTTTAATTTTTTTGAAAGTACATGACTGTTTTTTGTATCACTTAGAATTCATTATTTTGCTTTCTTAAGGAATTTGTTAAATTATTCCTGTAATTAGTAGAACCCCGTTATGTTTACCACTGAGTTGACATGAATATTTTGTTAAGTAATTAAGGTTAGTTTTAATTTGAACTTAGGCCATCAGTCTATTTGGTTTTAAAACAAATTCTATTATGTTCTGAATCATTCTAAATAGACAGGAATAGAATATGTAGATGTAGGATAATCAGACATAACATTACTATTACAAAGTTTTCTCTTTTGTTCATAATTTAAGAAAAAACATTTTGCTATGAACTTTTCATTCCTTTAGAGAGAGAGAGAGTGTGTGTGTGTGTTTGTGTGTGTGTAATTCTTCAATATATGATCTGGAATGTAATATTTGATTGTTATATTTTTATGATACAGATTAGTTAGATTAAATAATAAATTAAAATGGGTGCTGGCAGCTAACAATCTGTTAATTTAGAAAATGTGTTCAATTTTTCCCCCAAATTTAGATAAGTTCTTAATTTGGTTATATTTGTTTGCAAAGTGGGATCAATGAAAGCTTGGTACTGCCTCTGAATTAAATATATTTCTAGAAGTATTAGACAATCTTTTCTTTAATTGAGAAACAGCCAAATTAATGAGTTTCAGCTATCACTATATTATTTCCAAAATTTCAAATATCTACATACACTACAGAACTATATGCAGTAGGCTGTTACTCTTCGATGTATTGATTTTTCATTTTTCATTCAATATCAATTATTCCACCAGTATGTACAAAGTACCCTCTATTTTGGGTATCTGACATTTTTACTTAGTTGTTTAACTGTTTTGCTGCCAGTGATATTACATTCTAGCCGTTTTGACACAATCGTTTTGACATCTACTTTTTGTAGTGGACTAGTTTGCCATTTGATATCTTAGACCCTTGTGAGGGGACTGGGGAAGATGTTTCAATCACAGTATTATCTTTTTCATCTTCAAGACCATAGAGAAAATCCCAGTCAAATTTCTAATGGGTTTTCTTAGAATTAAATTATATGCATACTTTATATAATAATGTGATTTTTAAAAATATGATGGAGGGGTAGAATATGACACTACCTTGGAAAGTAATCAGGTAATCTACTAGAAGAAAATTTTAGATGTCTTTGTTTTTTCTTGACTATAAAATCACGATGATAAGCACTTAAATAGAACTTACTAAGTCCTTGTACTGTTCTGCATGCTATACATACATTAATGTTTAGTCCTTGCAAATGTCTTATTAGAAAGGTATTAATGTATCCACATTTTTTGAGGCACAAAGGATTAGGTGACTTGCACTAGGTCACACAGCTGATAACTGAGAGCTGAGATTCAAACCTAGGTGTTACGATATAGGGTTCATGTGCTTCCACTCCACTATTAGCTCTGGCTTAAAAGTCATATCAAATAAGTTTAGGCAATACAGAAATTAATAAGATAGAAAGTATAAATCTCCCATAGTTGGAATACAGATGAGTGGAGGTATCTGTTACTTACATTAACAAACGTAGACAAAATAATAAAAAACAATTTTAATAGCTTTTTTGACAACATTGAGTCAATAATGGCATCAGAATCCACTCCTTCCTCTGTGTTCCAGCATCGTATAATGAATGCCTGGTGCTTAGAACAATACCTTCATAGTACATAAAATACTACAGAACAAATTGTAGTATAATTTGAACTGTGATTGACAAGATATTTAAACTATATCTTTGAAGTTATTTATTTTAATACAAGAAATACATGTTATGGTTGAGACCATACTTTGTGGTTCTTATAGTAGAATTACCCTGTTGTGATGATTATCCTATGAAGATTTTTTAAAAAACTTATTTCTTGACTTTTAGAGACGCACAGAGACTAGAGGAATTCTTCACCAAAAATCAACAGCTGAGAGAGCAACAGAAAGTCCTCCATGAAACCATTAAAGTTTTAGAAGATCGGTGAGTCTGGTTCTTGAGTATTCTTGAGTAAGAGGTGATTTCCCCCCTTCATAGAACATTGGTTTTAGTTCATAAACAATTCTGGGACTAAAAGTGCCCCTTTCCCAACCTGATGTCAACTTTGGATAAATACTTCATGAAATTAAGGATATACACTTACAAATTTGTTTTTTATTAATTACAGCAATCTCATCAATTTACCCTTTTTTTTTTTTTAAAGATTTTATTTATTTATTTGACAGAGACACAGCGAGAGAGGGAACACAAGCAGGGGGAGTGGGAGAGGGAGAAGCAGGCTCCCCGCAGAGCAGGGAGCCCGATGCGGGACTCGATCCCAGGACCCTGGGATCATGACCTGAGCTAAAGGCAGTCGCTTAACCAACTGAGCCACCCAGGCGCCCTCAATTTACCCTTTAAATAATATTTCTTTATCTGGTGTTTGATATAGAACGAGCTTAAGAATAGCTCTAATTAATTAGAATTAAAGTTCTAATTCATTTGATGCCTGAATTCCATTTTTACATCTAAGTAGGTGGAACCTGCTTCACAATTCCCTGTCTTCATATTTCTGCCTTTTTCCCCTGCATATTTCTCTATTTGCAGGCAGTCTAGGGATTCTTCTTTATGAATATTTCTAAGATAATGCCTATCACTTACTTTACTTCCACTTACATACTTTATTTCTCACTTCTATGAGATTAACACCCTAGATTTAGAAAAGACTTACAGGATTTGCTATATACCCATCTGAACTGTAAGTGCTATTTAAGACCTTGAATTACCTATAACAAATAATGTTTCTTGCATTTACAGTTAACAATTTTCTTTTTGTTATTATTTTATATATGTTACAGAAGGGCTGGTGGTTTGAGTTTGCCACTGTACTTTAGTGGTGGAATAATCTACTCTGAACCTGTGCAAACTACAGTTGTATACCTGTCTTCCACAACTGCTGTCCCAGAGGATGCACATTTACTGGAATAGGCAGCCTATTGTGGAATAAAGCTCCATATGCCTCAGAATCATAGCTGTACCTTTGAATTTCAAGCTTATACTGTGCCCTTAATTCAGATTCATAAATATTTGCGTCCTTACTACGATCTAGGTGTTGCTGTTAGGTGCTAGGGATAATACTATCCCTAGTATGAGCTGATATTTAATTTTCAAAGATTTGGAAAAGTGAGTCATATAAATAAGATGATTTCAGATTGTAAGTGCTATGAAGAAGTACAATTGAATGATGTAGGTAAGTGACCACAGACATTGATTCGGAAGTGAAGGGATGGGTGTCAGGGATGGCCTTTCTGAGGAGGTGCCATTTGAACCAAGACCTGAATGATACAGATAAGAGCTAGTCACTTGAAGAACTGGAGATAAAAAGAGAACAGACAAATGCAAAAGTTTTAGGTAGAAATAAGTTTTGAAATATTTGAAGAATAGGAAGTCCACTGTGGTTCTAACTTAATGAATAGGAGGATGAATTATAGGAGATAAGATTGGAAAGGTGGGAGTAACTAGATTATGTAGGATCATAGGCAAAAAGTTTGGATTTTAATTGCAATGGGAAGCAATTGGAGGGTTTAAGCAGGGAAATTACAAAGGGCTATGAGCAGGTATTGACAGCATCTGTTATATCCACATGGAGATGTCAAGTAGTTGTATATGTGGGTCTAAAACGAGAGAGATTAGAGCTAGAGAAAAGAATTTGAAGGTCATCATCTGCATATGAATGGCATTTAAAACATAGGGGCACCTGAGTGGCTTAGTCATTGGGCGTCTGCCTTTGGCCTGGGTCATGATCCCTGGGCCCTGGGAAAGAGCCCGGCATCGGGCTCCCTGCTCCGCGGGAGGCCTGCTTCTCCCTCTCCCACTCTCCCTGCTTGTGTTCCCATTCTCTGTGTGTGTGTCTCTCTCTCTGTCAAATAAATAAAATCTTTAAAAAAAATAAAAAAACTAAAACCTAGAGACTGGATAAGAGATCTAAGGACATCTTAAAGGGTATTGGAAGAGGTGTTAGGGCTGAATCCTTGGATATACTAATTAAGGTTTAATGAAGAATAAGGACCCAGCCAACAAAAAATAAATTGTGAAAGAAAAATTATTACGGGGGCACCTGGGTGGCTCAGTCGTTAAGCGTCTGCCTTCAGCTCAGGTCATGATCCCAGGGTCCTGGGATTGAGCCCCGCATCGGGCTCCCCGCTCTGTGGGAAGCCTGCTTCTCCCTCTCCCACTCCCCCTGCTTGTGTTCCCTCTCTTGCTGTGTCTCTCTCTGTCAAATAAATAAATAAAATTTAAAAGAAAAAAAAATTATTACGGGTGGAAGAAAAGCCAAGAATATATGACATGACATAAGGGCTACTTTGAAGATTAAATGAGATTAATACAAGTAAAAGTACATAATAGGGATTTTTAAAAACTTACAGTATCCCTCCTAACTGGTGACTGTGATTCCAGCCACTTGCACTCCAGTCTGCACTGTGTCATAGCCAAACCCAGTCTCTCTCTAGCTGAGGTATCAGGAAGCTAGAAAGGAATTTGTCCCCCTTACTCTTCCCCAGTCCAGGATCAAAAAGGAAATCATCAGCTACTCTTCTCTTGGTACGGTGAGGCATTTCCTTGTTTTCTCTGGATATGTAGTGGAGCATTTGGGAGGAATGGTGGAGAGAGAGCACATCTTAGGCTTTAACTCTCCAGCGATTGATATGTATTGAGGGCTCCTCTGTACCCAGACATCTAACACCCAGTCTTCACACTAATGCTGTGAGGTAGATGGTAAAACTATTTTACATGTGAGGAAACTGACTGGCAAAGATTTAAAAAACCTTCCCTAGATCACAGTTAATGAATAATTAGGTTAAATTTGACCTTACAAACCCCCCAGTTTCTATTTCCCTGCAGCTTTGTCTGTATGTTGTCTTAATTTTGTAAATGTTATGTAAATGACTGATCATCTCAAAGTATTTGTACTTGACCTAAAGTTACCGAAACAGATACTCTGAAATATTAACTCCCCAGCATTGTCCATTTTCTAGTTTGGCTTTTTTGGGAAGTTTTGTTTTTTGTTATTTCTCTTTTAAATTGCTACTATGTTCTGCCTTTAAATGTGTAAGTAGATAACATTTGGTAAAGTTCTGCCTTATTTAAAATTTCATTTTAGTTTTATATTGTATGAGAATGATATCTAGAGCAAGCTTTAAAAATCTATAAAAATTAGTGTTTTGCTAAGACCCTTAAAAAGCAAAGTGTGTTTTGTTAAAATTTCTAAACAGTAATTCTGAGACTTGCTGCTTACACTTCATAGAATGAAACAATTTTTATTTTTATGCTAACGTGAAAACATCTTGAGATGTTTAGATGAGAGGAATTACTCTGTAAAGGTAAATTAGATAATAAAAAGTTATAATTTTATGTGGCTGCTTTATGTTCTACTACTGCTATTATTGTAACAGACTTTCCTTAAAGGAAACAAAGTATTTCACTAAATCTAAGAAATAGTCACTGTGTGGAGAAGTAGATAGAATGCATTAAAAAAAATCTGAACGAAGCAGTTAAACCATGATTGTCTAATAGATTTTTTTTTTTTTGTCTAATAGATTTTAATATTTTTAAAAGCATTTTTGGCAGTCATAGGAAACTCATATTTCATCTGTAACTGAAAAGGAAAATTTGTACTCATAATCAAAGGATTTATGGTTGTGCAACTATTTTCAAATACTGGACTAAATGTCTTCTTTTTGTCCTACTCATAGGTTTGAATTTAAATATATTCTTCAGGAGGCCTTCTCTGACTTTTTAGACTGGGTTTACTTTCATAGTACCCCGTATTTCCACTGTCATGTGAATCATATTTTGCCATAATTACTTTTTTATTGCCTCTCTTTTTCAAATACATTGTAAACTCTTTAAAAGAAAAGGTACTATCTTGGCCACTGTTGTGTTTCAGTACTCATTGAAGGTGTTCAGTAAACCCTTTTGAATGAAAATGAATAAATTTGAGGAAATCTTTTTGGGGTATAGCAAACAATTGAGCATACTTGTTAATCTGGTAAGTTTTCCAGTTGCAAAATGAAAGGTTTTACTTCTTCATCCCTATGAACAAACTGGAATTAACTCACAGTGTGTCTTGTTTTCTTTACTTACAACTAGAATTACTCTTCTTTCCCTGTTACCTGTATATAGCGACTGAAATTGCATTCATTCTCCTGTGAAATTGAGGCTGTTTCTTTCTCTGATCGCATCAGTGGAAAATAGGCAAGAGGAAAGCAGTGGAACCTTGCTGATGGAAATAGGAGCTAGCATTTTTTCTCACATCCATTTAAATTTAAACTAGGATCTGGAAGCAATCAAGAGTTGACTCTTTTCCACAGATATTGTTATCAAGAATGGCAGTTAACTGGAGAAAACTAGAAGTAATAAACAAGCTAGGGAATATTGTTTCACTTTATAACTGTCTATATCAGTGGCATTTTTGAACTTGGAAACTAGGGGTTCCAAGGGATTGTTTTTGATGATACGTCATGACATTTTAATGTATTACATTTGATTTCTTTTTTTTTTTTTTAAGATTTTATTTATTCATGAGAGACAGAGAGAGAGAGAGGCAGAGGGAGAAGCAGGCTCCCAAGGAGCAGAGAGCCAGATGTGGGACTCGATCCCAGGACCCTGGGATCATGACCTGAGCTGAAGGCAGACGCTTAACCATCTGAGCCACCCAGGCGCCCGGGTAGATTTGATTTCTTAGAAACAATAGTGTTGGGCACCTGGGTGGCTCAGTCGTTAAGCGTCTGCCTTCAGCTAAGGTCATGATCCCAGCGTCCTGGGATCAAGTCCCACATCGGGCTCCCTGCTCAGCGGGAAACCTGCTTCTCCCTCTCCCACTCCCCCTGCTTGTGTTCCCTCTCCCGCTGTCTCTTTGTCAAAAAATAAATAAAATCTTTAAAAAAAGAAAAAATAGTATTCAGTTTTTACTGACAAACTGACTAGTAGAATGACATTGAAATAATTCATTAGAATTGTTCGATGCCATTTACCTCCTTCAGTGTTTTTCAATGACTTTTTCTGTTTTTTTTTTAATTTTTATTTATTTTCTAAGTAACCTCTAAACCCAATGTGGGGCTTGAACTCACAACGCTGAGATCAAGAGTCACATGCTCTACTGACTGAGCCAGCCAGGCACCCCTTCAGTGACTTTTCAATGTCATGTTCTCTTCGGTCTTTATGGCTTAGTAATTCTGTGTCTAAATTATTTACCGCAGTCGGGTCAACTATTTGAATGTTTATTACATGGGTCCTAAGCTATTAATTAGAGCAAATCTTAAAAGAGGAACGTAAATACGAAATGTCAGGTACTCTTTAAGCAAATAGTTAAAATTAAGTTGCCTCTTATAACAGTTTAATAGTGTCTTGGTTTTGGAATAGTTTACAGAGGCTTATTTCCTTTGGAATTTTACTTTTTTTTTTTTAAGATTTATTTATTTATTTATTTATATGACAGAGAGACAGCAAGAGAGGGAGCACAAGCAGGGGGAGTGGGAGAGGGAGAAGCAGGCTTCCTGCTGAGCAGGGAGCCCGATGCGGGGCTCAATCCCAGGACCCTGGGATCATGACCTGAGCCGAAGGCAGATGCTTAACCGACTGAGCCACCCAGGCGCCCCTCCTTTATAATTTTAAAGGCATAAATAGACTTTACTGTTAGCTTTAGAAATGCTTGAGAATCTGAAAACATATGTATTATAGCAGAAAGACAAGAAAGTATAATCCTTTTTAGTACCTTAATTCTCAAAAAGATGTCATACAAAGTTTACTAGAATATAATACTGTTAAATTAAAATGCTGTGATAAAAGGAATATACTATCTAGCTTATTTTATGTTCCCCCTTTTTGAATTTTTATTCAAGTAATGCATGTACATTATAAGGTGGTATAGTTACTATAAAAAAGTTTTTTTGTTTCTCTTTCCCACCCCTGTCAGTCCCAGTTCTTAGTTTTCCAAAGTTCTAAATGAGGTATTTGCTTTTTTTTTTTTTTAAGATTTTATTTATTTATTTGAGAGAGAGAGCACGCATGAGCAGGGAAGGGGGGCAGAGGGAGAGGGACAAGCAGACTCCACTGAGCAGGGAACCTGATGCAGGGCTTGATCCCAGGACCCCAAGGTTATGACCTGAGTCAAATTCAGACACTTAATCAACTGAGTCACCCATGTGCCCCATCAATGATGTATTTTTACTTTAATACTTGATTTATCAATTTGAGACATTTGTTTACTTCTTACTCTGAAAATGAGGATACTATTTATCCCTTACATATTTTGAATAGTTATTATTTTAGTTCTTCTATTTTACCTTCGAACCTTAATATATACACTTATGTAAAAGTATGTCTTTATAGGAATATATTTTAGGAAAATGTCTGAACAGTCGCCCTGAACTCACCATTAAATTACAGGAGGGTATTGATACTTTAACCCTTCCCTCCATCATTCTTCCTCTCTCCTACTTCCCACTCTGTGTTCAGCTGAACCTTTACATGTAAATATTGACAAGCTTGACAGTGGTTACATTGTTTTCTGTTACCTGATCTCAGTCTTTTGTATTTGGTTTATAAGTTAATTATAGAAGCTGAAAAATGGTAAACTGTGTTTATTTATTGACTATAAATACTCTCTGCTGAGCCAGGATAACATTTCCTTCTCTACAGATCCGATGTCATGACCCCCGTGCCACTCAAGGAGACTGTTTCTAATGTCAGGGCCACATAGATTCTTTTCTACTCTGTTTCAAATCAGCTGCTCAAATTAGCCACTCAGATCAGCCCATAATTATGTTCTGATACGGACATATTTATATGAGTTTGCTGTGCTTTTCCTAGAAGTTCTAATTACTTTTTTCATATTGAGATAAGAAACATGTTTTCCTTACTATGTCATTAATATTGGGTAATGTGTTAGTTATTCTGTTTATTGCTTATAATCTTTCTTTTTCTTGAAGGCATGCTTCTTGGGCTGAGAAACTTAAACTTTCTCTACTAATTTGGACCATTTACTTTGTAGGTTATACTACAGCTGTCATTCTGGAATTTCTCTTCTCTGGATCCCTACATTAATTCCATTATTTCTTTCAACTCATGTTAGTTAGCAAATAATTATGGGGCACCTGCTTTGTGCCAGGCACTATTTTAGACCTTGAACATACACCAGTGAACATGGTTGATAAAATGTGGGCCTACTTTTCCCTTTTATTGGTTTTTCATGTTCATTTTGTTATAGCTCACCCTCAAATAACTGCTGAAAAGTACACAGGAAGTAAATTTTCAGAGTCCTTGCATGCCTAAAAATGTTATTTTACTGTTGATTTAAATGATATTTTGAATGGATATAAAATTCTAGGTTCAAAGTAGATTTCCTCCAAACTGAAGACATTTTCTCGTTATCTCTTAGCATCCAATGTTGATAAAACTGATATCATTCTAATGTTATTCCTTTATATGTAATAGGGTTTTTTTCCTTCCTAGAATTTAAGACCTTTTTATCATTCTGAAATTTTGTGAGGGAGGTGTGTGTATGTTTCCTTCAATGTGTTGGACACTCAGCCTGTTAACCTGAAAGCTGGAATCTTGTAAGGTCTGGCAATTTCTTTCTGTTATTTCCTCTCCATTTTTTTATGATCTCTCCTTCTGGAGCACTTCTCGGTCATAAACTGATTCTTTATAATCTTTTCTCTGATTTCTGTTACTTTTTTTCCCCCCATGTTCTATTTTATTTTCCAACCCTACTATTAAAGTTATTTTGATAATCACATATTTAGTATTCAAGAACTTATTGACCGTTGCTTTATATATGCATGTATGCTATGGCCTATTTTTATACTATCCCTTGTGATTCTTCTTTAACTCATTGTTTATTTAGGAGTACGTTGTTTAAGATTCACAGATTTGTGGATTTTCCAAATTTCCTTCTGTTGTTGATTTCTAATTTAATTCCATTGTGGTGGAAGAGCATGCTTTGTATGATTTCAGTGCTTTTAAACTAATCGAGACTTGTTTTGTGACCTAGGAAATGGTCCTGAATATGCATTCTGCAGTTGTTGATGGCGTGTTCTGTAGATGTCAGTTAGGTCTGGGTGGTTGTTGGTTTGTTCAGGCCTGCTATATCTATGTGGATTTCCCATCTCACTTGATCTATCCATTATTGAGAGTGGAAGTCTACAACCGTTATTTTTTAATTTGTTTTTTCCTTTAGTTCTCGGTTTTTGCTCTGTGTATATTTTGGGGCTCTAATGTTAGATGCATATGTTTATAATTGTTTTATTTTTGTAATGAATTGACCCTTTTATTATAAAATTCACTGTGCTAGTAGCACTTTCTTACAGTCTGTTTTGTCTGATATTAACATAGATGCTCCAGCTTTTTTTGGCTTTTGTTTGCATGGTATGTATTTTTTTCCATCCTTTTGTCTTAAACCTATTTGTATCTTGGAATCTGAAGTATGCCCCTCCCCAAATTTGGGCTCCTGGGGGGTTCATAGAGGACCCCTAGAGTCAGGCCACCACAAGCCCTGGGGAGAGGCAAAGACCCTAGAGGACACCCCAGCCCCCCTTACTGTGACTCCTCACACTCAGAATGACCTGTGGGGTGGGGAGCCCTGGGACGTTTTTAAACCTAAAGTTTGGAGTCTGCACTAAGTTCCATCCACATCACTCACAAGTTTCTGTTTGTATTTCTAGCTTTTTTAAATTAAAAAAAAATAATTAAAAAAAAAACCAGAAAACTGGTTTTCACAGCCCAGGGGCCTGGTATGCCGGTCTGTGCCCGCCTGCCCTGCCCTGGCCCGCTGGCCCCATTCCCTGGGCAGTCACACCCAGTAACCCCTTCACCAACAGACCAGGTCACACACACAGCAGCAGTCACTGTAACAGACTGCCACGTACACACTCGGTCTCACACTCACCTGTGAGTTTTTGGTTCCGTTCAGTTTGGATTTTTAACTTTACAGGGTCAGTTGTGCTTCACCCCTCCTTTTGTATGGAGTTGCAACCGGGGGATTTCACCTCTGCTCCAGTCCTGAGGCCTCCTAACCCTGATGTTGTGATATACCCCACAGAGATCTATGTTTCTTATATTATTATTATTGATAATAGTTATTATAATAATATTATGTAATAAATTTATAAGAAATTTTTTTTAAATTATGTCTGTTGTAGGGCGCCGGGGTGCTCAGTTGTTAGGCCTCTGACTCTTGATTTCAGCTCAGGTCATGATCTCGGTGGTGAGAACATGGGGCTCTGCCCTGAAAGGGGAGTTTGCTGGAGATTCCCTCTTTCCCTCTCCCTCTGCCGCCCCACCCCCACTCCAGTTGCTCACACCATCTTTCTCTCTCTAAAATAAATAAATCTCAAAAAAAATGTATGTCTATTGTAGACAGTATAAAGTTGAATCATAGTTTCTGCCTTTTGATTGGAGGGTTTATCAATTAATAATGTAATTAATGATATGGTTAGATTTACACCATTTTGCTTTCCATATTCATCATGTCTTTTTTGTTCCTCCTTTTCTGCCCAGCCCCGCCCCAAAACTTGCTTTTTCTACAACTCTTATTATTGATATGATAAACATTCTAGGATAATGTTCTAGTTTTCTTATCTTTTCTATTTTCTCTTTGCTTTTTTGGGGAGATTTTCTCAACTTTATTTTCTCACCTTCTGTTGAGTTTGGGTTTTTTTCCTGCGGCTATACTTTGAATTTCTAAGATTTTTTGGTGGTGTTCTCAGAATATTTTGTTTTATGGCAATCCTGTTTTCATTTCATAGTTTGGTATCTTATTTATTTCTCCTGAGAGTATTCTTTACAGTTTGATGATGGTGGTGTGGCTTTTTTTCTTCTCCCTATGTAGCTTATATTTCTTTCTTTTTTTTTTTTTTTTTTTTAAGATTTTATTTATTTATTCATGAGAGACAGAGAGAGAGGCAGAGGCAGAGAGAGAAATAGGCTCCCCACGGAGCAGGGAGCCTGATGCGGGACTTGATCCCAGGACCCTGGGATCATGACCTGAGCCGAAGGCAGATGCTTAACCGACTGAGCCACCCAGGCGTCCCTCTTTTTTTTTACTTTTAAAGATTTATTTATTTACAGAAGAGAGAGAGTGTGCGTGCACGAGTGCGAGTGGGGGGGGGGAGAGGGAGAGGGAATCTCCAGCAGACTCACTGCTGAGCTGGGAGCCCTATGCAGAGCTCAGTGCGGGGGTCAGTCTCACGACCCTGAGACCACAACCTGAACCTACATCAAGAGTCAGATGTGTAACTGACTGAGCCACCAGGTACCCCTCTTTTTTTTTTTAAGTGTCTTGTTTGCTTTAGTCTCTTTTACTTTATAAGCTTTTCTCAGCAGTCTGTTGATCTTGATTATCTCTTTATATTTAAGAGAGGTAGAAAAAAGCTCTGAGTGGAATTATGGGCTATGAGTTTCACTGCAGGGTCATCTGCCTGGTCTGTTTCACTGATAATTCTTTAATGTCAGTATCTTTAGACCTGATTTCCTAGAGGAAGCTCCTTCATTCTGCTTCCGGGAATGTGTAATAGGGTTGGCTACCAAAGTTCTGGAAGCCAAATAGATGATGAGGGCTTAGACTAAGTTCTGAGAATTTGGCATGCATAGACATTCATTTCATTATTGTACTCCTACCCTTACCTGTACCTCAGGTCTCCCAAACCAGTGTCTGGTTCTGTTTTATACCTTCTAGAGACTAAACTTCCAGTATTCTGCTGGGAATGGAAGGGGTGACCACTTGAGTGCTCAGAATATAGGAGAAAATATGTTGGTATGATGATTTCTTGAAATACTTTAAATCACCCTGAGTACCAATTTTTTAACCTTCTCGAATTCTGCAGTATATATCAGGTTGGCTCTAGGTCAGTGCTGTCTGATAGGATTTCCTGTGATAATGGAAATGTTTTATATCTGCACGGTCTAATACAGTAGCATCTAGACATGTGGCTGTTGAGTACTTAAGCATAACTGACCTCGACTTTAATTTTAATTTATTTAAATTGAAATAGCCATATGTGGCTGTGGTTACCTTATTGGACAACACAATTCTAGACCTTTCCCATCATTGGCTCAGGATTCAGCATTCTCAGGGGAGTTTCAATTTTCTCCGCCCAAACCTTGCTTTGTTTTTGTTTGTTTTCTCTCCCATCAGGCCTGTCCTGACGGGTTTGTGTTTTTAAAAATATACATACATCTTTACTATAGTTTTGTAGGATCTTGGGAAGGAGCAAAAGTTGATACAAATGTTGACTCAGTGTCATCTTTACTTAGATATTTATCATACAAAATGGTTTCAAAGATCTTGACTGTTCTAATTCCTGTGTTTGGAATATACTCTAATTAAACTGTGCTGTCCAATTCTTTATTTCTTCATTCTAGGAATTCTGATTTTATTAACGCATCCTATCTATGATCTCTAATCTTTATTTTTTACATCCATATCAACATTGTTGATATGAGTTTTACTTGCATATGAAAATCTCTAGGTTCTTTTTGTTTTAGTTGTCCAGTTTTAATTTTTTATCTCCTTAGCTTATAAAATTCATGGCTTATACTACCATGCTATGACTTCCATAGACACTTAAATACTTAGTATCTTACTGACAAGTAAAAATTATTACCTCAGATAATACATTTCCCAAATTCCTAATGTGGGGTCTATGTCTCCTTTTTAACTATATTTTTTCCTGATTAACAAATAATAAAATTAGAGAGATTTTGAAAAAGAGAAAAACACTAAGAAAAAAAATCTCCTATAATACTGGTACCTACAACATAACTATTAACATTTTAAGGTACACCTTTCTCTTTACCGCTCCCCATCCCCTGTGTGCAATCTATGTATTTCCCTCTTCCCTTCAGCACTCACAAATAGTCAGTGAAAGCTATTTTTTAAAACTTTTTTTTGCATAATAGTACATTGAATTTTTTTAACATTGGGGGTTTTTTTAATGCTGAAAAGAACAAAGTATAAAGTACGTTTTTTTTTTTACTTTGTTTCCTTTGACCTTTAGTATTCATTCAGCTAAAAAAGTTGAACACTCATTATGTGTTATATGCTATGCTGAGCAATACAGATGCAAGCTTGCTTAAGATAAAATTCATCCCCTTGGTACTGGACTGGAGTTCATATTTTGGCTATAAATTAGAACAAGGTCAGTTTCTTCAGTAAATAAATTCCCTTGGATAGAGTTTAAAATTGGCAGAATTTAGAGAATTCCACTCAGAATTGTAATCTGTTCTAGAAAGCGATGTTGTGGCATGATTTCAACCTATTCAAGAATATGTTAAAGATATAATACATCATTAAAATAGTTAATTTTCTCTATACTTGCCAAGTCAGTTCTTTAGAGCTTCATAAAGCATAAAAGTCTTGGGAGTTCAAATATAAAGAAATATTTTTTAGTAGTTAAAAAAATTGAATTTCAGCTTTATGGAGGTATAATTGACAAAATTGTAAAAGTGTACATCATGGTGATTTGGTAAACATACACACAGTGAAAGAATTTCCACTAATTAACACAGCCATGATCTCACATACTTATTTTCTGGTGAGAACATTTAAGTTCTATTCTAAAAATATTTTGTTTTTGTTTCCTAGGTTAAGAGCAGGATTATGTGATCGCTGTGCAGTAACTGAAGAGCACATGCGGAAAAAACAGCAAGAGTTTGAAAATATCCGGCAGCAGAATCTTAAACTTATCACAGAGCTTAGTGAGTTTCCTTTCTTCATTCGTTAAGTGTTTAAAGCATAATGTACTGTTGATAAAACCTATTATTAAAGTGGTTGCAATCAAATGGATTGTTTACATACATTTTTCCTCATGTAGGCAAAAGTTCAAATGTCCTTTATTCCCTTTCTATAGATTTAACTTCATACTTATTTTAGTAAGAAATAGGATACAAAAAGGTGGATGTCCACCACTGGCCCTCAAGTCCCACCAGCTGTAAAGCAAGAAGGAAATTTCCTTTGATTATGTCCATATTTGCTTCTTTCGTTTATGTAACTTCGTAATTTTTATTTCATGTAATGTAACTAGTATTTAGTAAAGTTAAATACAAAGAATACAATTTAGTGTTCTACAAAATTATATACTTTCTTTGGTTTTCATGACATACTATTACAAGTATACCATTTTCAGTTGAGTCTCCTTACACATTTAATGTTGGGTTTTCTTTCATTCTTAACCTTCTCTTAACCTTCGTTTCTTCTAATACCTCTCAACCTTATTCTCTTTTAACTCTTCATATACTCTCTTAGTGACCTTTACCTTGATTCTCTATAAACAGCTCACATCCAAGATCTAATTAATTTATCTTCTTTTCCAAACTAAGTCCATCTTCTGACTATTTTTTTTTCTGTTATATTGCTATCCTCTGGTTACTCAAGCAAGAAAAAATGAGTATATCCTCATTGTTTCAAAAAGAGAAAGAATATAGTTTTATTTTGCTCCTGGGGATAATTACTTTGGCAATCTGATAATGCATCTTTCCAGGTCCAGGCTTATCTTTCTGTCTCTTTCCTTTGTTTTATCCCTTCTCTCTCTTCTCTCTCTCTCTTTTTTTTTTTTTAAGATTTTATTTTTAAGTAATTTCTACACCCAACAGGGGACTTGAACTCACAACCCCGCGATCAAGCATCACATGCTCCACTGACTGAGCCAGCCAGGTGCCCTCTCCTCTTCTCTTCTCTTTTAAATTTAATGGGATCATACCATACTTTCTTTTTTTTTTTTTAAGATTTTATTTATTTATTTGACAGAGGAATAGAGAGCACAAGGAGGGAGAGGGAGAAGCAGGCTCTCCGCCAAGCAGGGAGCTGGACGTGGGGCTCAATCCCAGGACCCCAGGATCATGACCTGAGCCGAAGGCAGCCGCTTAATTGACTAAGCCCCCAGGCGCCCCCATACCATACTTCTTGTTCTGACATGTGTTATTTTATTTTAGGCTATGTCTTAATTAAGTCTGTAGTTTCTGTGTGTATGTGTGAATGTATGTATATGTTTATTTAGGAATATAAGAACATTATCAGTGAGTAGAAAACTATTACATCTCAGTAAACATAGTTGAGATCTACAATTATATTGTTAGTATAGAAATAATCTCCAGTATTGTCTGCATACCTAATAGTCAAATTTCCAGCAACTTTGGCTATCTAAAAAATAGCCAAAATCTTCAAAGGAATAAGACATTGTTCTTTTTCATGGCTGCATTATATTCTCTAGTGTAGATGTCATTTAGCCATTCTGCTGTTGATGGACAGCTTGATTTTTGGTGGGGGGAGGTGTTTGAGAACATGCATTCCTCTACATCTTCTTCAGCTTTGAGCAAAAATGTGTTAATAATACCCAATCTGATTGATAAAGAAGGATACCTTTTTTAAGTTAGCATTCTCTTTATAACTATTCAGGTTAAGTTATTTTTTTACATGATCTTCAGTTTGCATTTCTTCTTGGGTGAACAGCTTGAATATCCTTTGCTTAATTTTCAGATAGATAAAATACCTCATGACTTCATGTTTAAAATGCAAGTTCAAGACTATAGATCTGTTGTTAACCTTTTCTCTAATAACATTTCTATCTCCTTCCACGCTGAGAAGCCTGGTTCTCAAAGACACAGGGATGATAGAATGAAAATATCCCCTAACTACTCATTTTTTAAATCTCAAAAGCACAGTAGTCTCAGAATTGCACCATTAGTAATACTACCAAGATGATTACTGTAAAGTTTTAAGAAAAGTAATTTTACATTAAAATGAGCAAAAGAAAAATTGCCAAGGCCAAATCCCCAAGTTATCATAAGAATAAAAACACCAGGGGCTTCATATATATGATTTTTTTCATGTTTCTGTTCACTGCTATTTTTTTCTTCCTGCCTTTTCTTTCTTTTATGTTTTTACTTTCCCAGTTATTGAATTTTGAGGATGTCTGTCTTTTTATTTCATTTTTATCTGATACTTTACTATTTTTTCTAATTCTTTATCTTTTTGATCAACCCTGAAAACAAATTTTTTTTAAGTAGGCTCTATGCCAACATGGGGCTCTCAAACTCATGACCCCAAGATCAGGAGTTGCTTGCTCTTTCAACTGAGCCAGCCAGGCGCCCTACAACTGTGAAATTTTACCATGCGTTCCTAAACTATAAAGTTAATTTCTTGACCATCTTCGAATAATACACAGACCTTAAAACACCTGAACTCTGCTTACATGCTGTTTATGCCTAGCACTTCATTTCCTTTTTCTTAACCTTCTAAGTTAGAAACTTTTTAAAAACTTACTAAGACAGTTTTTTAAGACTTAACTACATGTTTTATCAGTTTCTTTGCTTTATTATTATTTTTTGCACCTCAGTTTCCTTCTGGGATTATTTTCCTTTATGAGATACATCCTTTAGAAGGTATTTGTTGTTTCTAAACTAGTTTTTATCCACAGATATTTTTATTTTACTTTTACTTTTCTAAGGCTATTTTTGCAGGGTAACAATCGTTTTTCTCTGGCTCCTACTAAGATTTTTTTCCTTTGTTTTTGTTGTTCTATAGTTTTAATGAAGTTTTTTTCCAAAAAGATTCTGTTTAGTGTATATTATAAAAATCTGTGGAACCATATCTTTAATCATATCTGGAAAACTGTCAGCTATTAGCTTTTCAAATATTGTGTCTTCTCCATTCTCTGTTTTGGGATTCTGATAAGACCTCATCATTCTGTCCTTCATATCACTTGATAATCCCTTTCCTGTTTTCATCCTCTTGTTTCTCTCTGCTGCATTCTAAGTGATTTCTTCAGCTCTCTTGTCAGTATACTAAGTACTTCAATAGTTCTCTTGTGCTGAGTTATTTTATTTCAGTAATAAATTTTTCATTCCTAAAAATTCTATTTGGTTCTTTTTCACATCTGCCTAGTCGTCTTTTTTTTTCTTCTTTTTTTTTTAAGTAAACTCTATGCCCAGCGTGGGGCTCAAACTCAAGACCCCAAGATCAAGAGTCGCATTCTCTATTGACTGAGCCAGCCAGGCACCCCTTCTTTATTTTTTTTTTAATGAAATGTTTTTAAAAATGCAGAAAGGTAGGGAGAATAGTAAAGAAACCTCATACACATTGCATTTATCTTTTTTAAATCAGGAATAGTTCCCTTTCCTATCTTTTTCTTTCATGACATTGGCTTCCTTTTTTTTTTTTTCTTAAGATTTATTTATTTGAGAGAGAGAGCACAAGTGAGAAAGAAAGCACGGGGAGGGGGGAGGGGCAGAAGAAGAGGGAGAAGCAGACAACCCACCGAGCAGGGAGCCCAATGCAGGGCTCCATCCCAGTACCCTGGGATCATTACCCAAGCCCAAGGCAGACACTTAACTGACTGAGCCACCCAGGCGCCCTCATGACATTGGCTTCTTGAAGTAGGGTCATTTTCCTAAGATTTTGCCACCTTCTGGATTTTTTTTTAACATTTTATCTTGTTCCTTTATTTCCTATAAAATAAATACTGGATCTGAAGGCTTGATTAGGTCTAGATTAAACATTTTTGACAGTAGTACTTCATAGCTAACACTGTCTACTTAATGTTGCATCGTATCAGGAGACCGATATTATCAGGTTATTCCACTTTTAAGGATTCTAAAATTGATCACTGGGTTAAGGTGGTGGCCACATTTCTTTATTAGAGAGTTATATTTTCTCCGCCAAATAATCTGAGTGAGGGAATGGATATGTGTGATACTATTAAATCTTGGAAAAATGACAATTCTCTCTCAGTCTTTCTGTAATGATTTTCACATCTATTAGTGAGCCTTGCCTGAATTAATTATTTAGAGATTATAAAATGCTAAATTTTCATTTCTGTTCTTTCTTCATTTATTAGCTGCATTCTTCTGTAAACAGGATTTTACCCTTATCAGTTGGGACTGTTGGCTGCCTTGGAATATAGTTCCTACTAGAAAGGCATGGTACATCTTAATTTTCTCCCTTTAATTGCTAGTTTTCAGAGTAAGGTCTTCTGTAATAGTTACCTGAAGTGGTGACAGATAGGTGGTGTGTGTGTGTGTGTGTGTGTGATTCATTTTGTTTTTGATGAAAGTGGGGCTTTCTTTTTTTGAGTATAATAGACCCATAAGATTTTATATATTCAAGGTGTGTTACTTAGTTATGTTCATTATTCTTATTGATGCTCAAATTATTTCAATCTTGTCTGCCTACCCATTTTTTGTAATCACTTCTAGTGTATTCATTTTGGGCATTCCATCTTTTAAATCTTTAAACATTTCATTACTGTATAAGATATTTCTGTTATCTGAAATACTTGGGAATCCATATAGGGGTAATTTTCTGCTGACTCTAGTGGTAAGGATGAGGTTTACTTTGGCTCCTTTCCAGGAGTTTGGGCTTAAACTGGAAATCTCAGATTCAGTCCCTCCACCAGGGCTATGATACCAGCATCTGCTTACCTACACTGCTCCAGTTTTAGCTCACAGTTTTATTTTGCTTTTGTTGATGATTGTGGTGGTGGTGTGGGAATCCCTTGGATTTCTCTTCCTGTGAGCTCAGCAGTTTAGTAAAAATTATGTGTTTATGCAGGTTCTAGTTGTTTTATCATAAGATTATTGTTAGGATATCTAATTCATTCATCTACCCTCAAGTGTTTACTTAGTCCAAGAAGGTTTTTTCTGTTTTGTTATTGTTGTTGTTGTTTAGTGTCCCTCTCCATTCTCTCTATTTCTTCTCTGGAACTCAGATTAACAAGATGCCAGGTCCTCCCATTCTGTCTAATTTTTCTTTATACTTTGTAACTTTATTCTTTTATGCTGAATTCTGGGAGTCACTTAAACGTATTCTGTCTCATTCACATTTAGTCTGTTTTCATCCCATTTATTATGCTTTTAATGATTATGACCTTTGTTTCTTTCATGGCCACCTGTTGCTTGTTTGTTTTGCTTTTGTTTTTTTAAGATTTTATTTATTTATTTGACAGAGAGAGACACAGCGAGAGAAGGAACACAAGCAGGGGGAGTGGGAGAGGGAGAAGCAGGCTTCCCGCTGAGCAGGGAGCCTGATGTGGGGCTCGATCCCAGGACCCTGGGATCACGACCTGAGCCAAAGGCAGACGCTTAACGACTGAGCCACCCAGGCACCCCTTCGTGTTGCTTGTTTTTAATGAACCTATCAGCCTTTGAAATCTGAAGATGTTATCAGATATCTTTTGTTTCCTGTATTAAAACTACTTAACCAGAGGTTAATTTTTTTATTACTAGTTTTTAATTTTTTCTTTTTTCTTTTTCTTTTTATTTTTTAAAGATTTTATTTATTTATTTGAGAGAGAGAAAGAGCACAAGAGGGGGGAGCGGGAGAGGGAGAAGCAGACTCCCCGCCGAGCAGGGAGCCCGATGCGGGACTCGATCCTGGGACTCCAGGATCATGACCTGAGCCGAAGGCAGTCACCCAACCAACCGAGCCACCCAGGCGCCCCTAATTTTTTCTTTTTTAAATATTTATTTATTTTACAGAGAGAGAGCGGGGTGGGGGCAGAGGAAGAGGGGAGAGAGAATCTCAAGCAGACTCTGGGCTGAGCACAGAGCCCCACACAGGGCTCGATCCCACGACCCTGAGATCATGACCTGAGCTGAAACCAAGAGTCAGATGCTCAACTGACTGAGCCACCCAAGAGCCCCAGTTTTTTTCTTTTTAAAAAATCTTGTGTTTTTTGGGCGCCTGGGTGGCTCAGTTGGTTGAGCGACTGCCTTCAGCTCAGGTCATGATCCTGGAGTCCCTGGATCGAGTCCCGCATCGGGCTCCCTGCTCAGCAGGGGGTCTGCTTCTCCCTCTGACTCTCTTCCCTCTCGTGCTCTCTGTCTCTCAAATAAATAAATAAAATCTTTAAAAAAAAAAAAAAAATCTTGTGTTTTTTAAGTCTTTTATGTGTTTGTTGACTCTTAATTATCTATAATTGTAGATGTCTCTAAATTGATACTTTTGTTAAATGCAACCTTATTTCTTTAGCTCGAGGAAGAATCCCTGCTTTGCTGATAGTGAATGCAGGTTCTGATTTACAGGAGCCCTACTTCAATGGCAGAAGGTGGGAGAGAAGGAAACTTGACCTGAGAGATTTTTTGTAAGGTGTATGGATAGTTTGTCTTCAGGCACTTCTGGGAGTGCCTTCTCTAGTGATTACTGTAAGTTAATTGAGAGCAGCACTGCCTGATCTCCTTGTCTCGGTATTTATTAATGGACTCCAGTGTTAAAACTTCTGGAAATCTATTCTCATGACTTTAGCCTAAGGGCAGCTATTAGCTTTATTTGCTCATTCAGCAACTTCTGGAATTCTGCCTGTACCGGAATTAACATGATGTTCTGCTGGAAAAGCTCACTTTTTTTTTAAGGCCCCTTCTTTGGTTAGATTTTACCATCAGTCTGAGCCTATCTATTTTTAAACCGTTTGTGAGTTTTTCATGGTTCTGATCTGCTAATGGTACCCATTCTGGCTTTGCAGTATTGCAGTTAACTTATTTTTAGAGTTGCTTTTTGTCATTTCATTGGGATTTGGAGAGGAAGAGTCAGGTGAAACCATCTTCATTAGTGATTTAAGGTCATCTTTGACTTCTTTCACCTGTACAGGGGATGAATTGCCAAATAACTGCTGATTCTGCCTCTATAACAGCTCCTCTGCCTGTCCTCACTTCCTATTTCTGTACCCTACACATTAGTCCAGGTACTCATTTCTTAATTTTAACGATCACCTGACTTGTCAGTGCTTTTTTTTCTCACTTTGGAATAGGCTTAGTTTTTCTCACTGTGGTATCAATCTTCCCATCATTCATCTATGAAAAATGACACCTGGTAATCTTTTAAAACGAAGGTCAGATTTCTTAACCTGGTTTTGAAGGCTTCCTACCTCTTATTATACCCAATCTTTCTTTCTAACTTTGTTCCATTAATTCTCTGCATAGAACTCTCCATTCAGGGGGCACCTGGGTGACTCAGTCGGTTAAGCGTCCCACTCTTCATTTCAACTCAGGTCATGATCTCAGGGTCATGAGATGGAGCCCCATGTCAGGCTCCATGCTCAGCAGGGAATCTGCTTGAGATTCTCTCCCTCTGCCCCTCCCCTCCACTCACACACTCTCTCTTTCAAATAAATAAATAAATCTTAGAAAAAAACAAAAACAAAACCTCTCTGTCCGCTTCATTTGTCCTCTCTTCAATGAATCCTTTCCTCATCATCTCAAGAGCCCAAAGTAACCTTTTTCTCCTTGAATTTCCTTTAGTTCTGTACCTCTGTAATTCCCTTCTCACTTTCAATTGTATAGAACATGTTTAGGTAATATCTGGTCTCTCATTAGGCTGCACTTTTTTTTAGATCACTGTCCCTATCTTAATTTTTTTAAGATCCTCCATAGGAGGTAGTTTAGCAACTTCACATATTATAGATAGCCAAAAAAATTTTATTTACTCAATGAAGGAAAATATGTTTAGATTTATAAACCATTAAATTATTAACAAATCTTTAGAATATGATTGACTTTCTTTAATAGAGATTAGTCATTTACTGTGCTCTCTTAGATATTCCTCCTAGTGAAGTACATGCTTAACCAGTGACATCATACTAACAATTTATAATAATTTTGTGCTGACTGAAGTAGAAATTGTAGCCCAAAATTGAGTTTCTGATTTCTAAATTAAATAAACACAGACAGGAAAATTTAGTCAAGGTAGATTCAAACAAATACTATTTCAGTGGATATATTTAAATTACCGATACCATAATTATGAAACAGAGTATGACTAAGGAAGAAAATTTGACTTAAATGTGCTTATGTTATAAAAATTATACTGCTATTCAGTGTTATTTTACTTTTATTATCAGATTTATTTCAAGATAAAGGTCTTTTACTAAAATGGTATTTGAAATTAGTAGGACTGAGTAACAGATGGAATGCTCTCTTGACCTTAGTATGAATAATTACCTGTACTCCCCAGTATATGAGGTACTTTTTCTTTTTTGCCCACAAGCATAAAATAAAATTACCAGTTAATCAGTTACATGAACTGGCACAATATGTGATGTAGTAATCACTACCTAGTAACAGATTAGTCTTGCACAGTAGCATTAACTCTAACATTATGACTTAGAATTAGAAACCCTAATTTCTCCATAATTATTGATATTATTGAAAAAGCCTACCATACATGTTAACATATGTGTATTATTATACACATATAGGTATAATATGTATATTATTATACACATATAGGTATAATATGTGCTTCTTTTTCCTATTATATTTAAGTGAACGAAAAGAATACTCTCCAGGAAGAAAATAAAAAGCTTTCTGAACAGCTGCAGCAGAAAATTGAGTAAGTATCTTTCCTTAATTGCAACAGAAAATTGAATATTTTCCCTCAACTTCTCTTCCTTTATTACACTTAGCTATACAAATTGAGGATATTAAGAGTTGCACATTTCATTTTAAAAAATGGTACAGGGCGCCTGGGTGGCTCAGTTGGTTAAGCGACTGCCTTCAGCTCAGGTCATGATCCTGGAGTCCCGGGATCGAGTCCCGCATCGGGCTCCCTGCTCGGCAGGGAGTCTGCTTCTCCCTCTGACCCTCCCGACCCTCCCCCCTCTCATGCTCTCTCTCTCTATCTCATTCTCTCTCTCAAATAAATAAAATCTTTAAAAAAAAAAAAAAAAAAAGGTACAGTTTTCTGCAATAATATAAAGAAAATTATTTTGTGTTTTGGGAGTATACATGAAGAGTGTATATGTATCTGTTAGGTTAATGTATACATAAAGAAAAATTTTAATGTAAAACATTTTAATTTCTATAATTATTTATTTGAAATATTTATATTTTATTTTTTTAAAGATTGATTTATTTGAGAAAAAGAGCATGAGCAGGGGGCGGGGATTTGCGGGGAGCCCAAAGTGGGGCCCAATCTCACGACCCTGAGACCATGACCTGAGCCAAAACCAAGAGTCAGATACTCAACCGACTGAGGCACCCAGGCGCCCCTGAAATACTTATTTTTTTTTTTTTTTAAAGATTTTATTTATTTATTTGACAGAAAAAGACACAGCGAGAGAGGGAACACAAGCAGGGGGAGTGGGAGAGGGAGAAGCAGGCTCCCCGCCGAGCAGGGAGCCCGATGCGGGACTCGATCCAGGGACTCCAGGATCATGACCTGAGCCGAAGGCAGTCGCTTAACCAACTGAGCCACCCAGGCGCCCTGAAATACTTATATTTTAAATAAATATTTGAGTTTTGTTACCTTTTCAGCCCTGACCCAAAAGCTTCATAAAAGCAATCTGAATAAGTTTTTCCTCTTACACACTTTTCAGGCCTGAAGAACTTCTTCCTTTTTCTGTTCCTCTCCCCCCCCATTTCTCTTAAAGAATAAAAATAATAGGGGCACCTGGGTGGCTCAGTCGGTTAAGCGTCTGCCTTCGGCTCAAGTCATGATCCCAGGGTCCTGGGATCGAGCCCTGAATCGGGTTCCCTGCTCGGCCGGGAGCCTGCTTCTCCCTCTCCCTGTGCCCCCCCCCCCCCCCCCAGCTTGTGATCTCTCTCTCTCTCTGTCAAATAAATAAATAAAATCTTTAAAAATAATAATAACTTGTGTTCTATATACCTGTTACTCTTCTTTGTGCATTATGTTTATTATATCTAATCCTCACTATGACTCTTCAAGGTAGTTTTTATTACCTCTGCTTTTATAAACAAGGAAGCCACAGTTCACAAAAGTCAAATAACATGCTATCGTCTCACAGCTAGTAGGGTAATAAGTTTGTAACTCCGACCCCTATCTTTTGATTTAAAGGCCTCTGTTTTTTCCATTATTCAACAGTATCTCAAAAAAAAGAATCTGTTTTTCTGGATATGGTCTGACTGTCACAGAGCTATGGCCAGTTCTTAGTTCCCTTTATATAAAGCTTATGAAATATTTTTTTAAGAGTTAGGATTCAGGATAGTCTTAATGGTGTTATAGGGCTCTTAAAGATTCTATTGCATTTGAGTGGACATCTACAAAAACTTTGGTAAACTATGCAGGTGTGACACATTATTATGGCTTAGAATAGTTATTGTCTTATGCATAAACACATCTTACAGGTGGAATTAAGATCCTTAATGGAATATACTTTTAAGTAGTGTCTATCCAATAGGATTTTGATATTCCTTCCATGTTATCAGTCCACTAAATATTAGCAAAGGAAATTTTGAGAGGGGGGTGATAGATGAGGAAAGCAGTCTATAGGATCAGACTGAGATTATCAAACATTCACGTATGAAAATGTCAACACTTTCCAGTTTTACTCCTGTTGCATGTTGAGGTAAGGCTAGAACATACATCCACAATCTCTTATATATGATTCTAAAACCCAAAAGTTGTTTTTTTTTTTAAATGGTATTCACAACCTAACCTCACCTCAACTCACAGGATGCTATTTATATGGTCCTTATCGATCCCATCTCATGTGAGCATTCCTGTGCTTTGCTGTAAAGATGGCAATGTGCTTGACTACAGGATGATGCCTCGGGCTCCACTGGGGCTATTATGTAATAAGCTGTATATGCTCCGTGTTACCCTTCATGTTAAAAAAAAAATCTGAATTCCGAATCACATCCGGTTCCAGAGATTTCAGATAAGTGATTGTTGTGTTTTGTAAAGTGATTTACATGTAGCCTATGGTATTCTGAACACCTCAGCCTTGATATTTATGAATACCAAAGATAAACAAGATAATGAGCATGTAGAGGTTAATACAGAATTAGAGAGGTGAATGCCTCCAAAGCAAGGCACATAAAAGGAATAGAAACTGGATAATGTCATTTGCTTGGTGAAATATGAATTCGAGTTCATTCAAACTAATTCTAGTTTATTTTTAGTGTTCTAGAAGTCACAGTTTTTTCTGTTAAAGCTCACTGGTATTTTAGAAAAGAAATAAAAGCTAAAGTTTGAAATTACAATAAAGATTAACCATATAGATGTGCTTGAAAATATGCATCTTTTATTTCAGACGTGTCTGACTCAAAACAGTGTAGGGGCTTATCTAGTGTGTCTTGAAGTTCTCTTCTGAAATTTAAGATAGTTGTTCTCATAAGCCAACCTCTTTTGTAGCTTGCTCTCCTTAAACAAATTTACTTTTGCTTGGCAGTTTAAAAAAATGGCAAGTATTATCTTTTCTTTGACTACCCAAACCACTGTAACATTATGCTATTAGTCCCTGAAATTCCTCTGAACTTTAGAAAAAACATTTGACTTATACCTCTGCTTGTTAAATGCAATAATTCTGACCTCAGCTGGTTTTGATGTTACAGATAACTTATATGGTAGGACAGTTATTTAGTGACACTATAGTAAGAAATGAATTCAGAAAAAATTTGCTGTTATAAAGTTTTTTAAAAATGTGTGTGTGTATACATACACATTTATTCAACTCTACCAGTCACAGAAAGCAGTAAGCTAAGTGTTGAGGTCATGGCTCTTTCTGTTTTGGGAAATGGATGTACTGGATCAGTGAAGGTCAAAGCACTCAAGGACTGTAAGATTAATTTCATTTTCACTCTTTTCCAAACTGAATTCCTTATATAACTTCTTTACTAGCCATTGTTTGAACACTTCTACTATAAATTTAATCTCTCAAGCCTGTTTAATTTTAGTGAGATATTATTAGAAAGTTCTTTCTAAGTTTGTGTAGAAATCAGTCTATTTAGAGGTTATTTGTTGATTCTGATTTTGCCAACTGGGAGCATCTGGGACAAGTTCTATCCCCTCTTCTACTTCGCATTCATGAAGACAATTGTCAGGGCCCTCCTGAGTCTTACTCTTCCTTAGGGAAATTATCCTCTGTTCTTTAACTGTTCCTCAGGAGGCATTTCTTCAAGACTTCAAAGGACCATTTCTCTTTAATGTTTTAGTTTGTCAATATCCTAATTAAGAACTCAGTATTCTAGGGGCACCTCCTGGGTGGCTCAGTCGGTTAAGCATCCATCTCTTGATTTCGGCTCAGGTCATGATCTCAGGGTCCTGAGATCGAGCCCCATGTTGGGCTCCGCACTCAGCAGAGAGTCTGCTTGAGATTCTTTCTCTCCCTCTGTGCCTCCTCACCACACACGCACTTGAGCACACATGTGCACTCTCTCTTAAAAAAAAAAAAACAACTCTGTATTCTAGGTGTGGTCTGACCAATAGGGCAATCATGCCCTCTCCATTTTTCTGTATCTTTTTACTTATATTAATGTGGTCACAGCACATAAATATTACTGGTTGTTCCTTATTGGGCTTACTGTGACTAGAACCTTGAAGTCAGAGTCTTTCCTATCCTCTACTTGTAGATATGTTGTTTTAGATAAAAATACAGGACTTCAGAGTCATGGCTTCATAGTAGGTTGTTGAAGAAACCTTATACCATTTAGCCTGCTCCTTCATTTTAAAAGAAGAACACTATTGATTAAATACTATTTTCTGGGAATTGGACTATATCTTTACATATATTACTTCCTTTTCACAGCTTTCCTACCAAAAAGGAAGTGGGAAATTACAGTACCATACTTTATAGATATGGTAACTAAGGTTCAGAAAGGTTAACTGACTTACCCAATGTGACTGATAAGTGTCAGACCAAACATTTGAACCCAGGTCTACCTCACTTCACAGTTTGTATACCCTTTCTTGTAGTTCTGTGCTAAAGCATCTTCAAAAGTTTACCTGCCTGTGTAGATGGCAGAGCTTGGATTCTCTCTCTTCTGATTCAGTTCAGTGAGGCTTATAATCTCTCATTTAACCTGTTGTATTTTGTTTTGTTAGATTTTGGCCCATTATTCCAACCCCTGGGGGTCTTTCATATGTTGATTTTTTCCTGCCATGTATTAGGTTAGCTTTTATTCTCAGCTTTATGTCTTCCGCAAATTTGATGTGGAATCAATTTTGATTGATTCCATCAATCATTAATAAAATGTTGAGCAAAATCAGACTGAGGATGGAGCCTTGAGGCATACTACTACATATTTCTTTCATTATCATTCTTCAGGAGATGATACCAAGAGATATCGCATGCCTTCCTGAGAGAGCTACATATACAATAAAACATTCCTCAGAATTAAAAGTAGTCTTACTTGAATTATTCATATTATAAACTTATACTGGTTCTAAGAGATCACTAGTTTGTATTTTAGGGATCTTTTCCCTTTTTTTGGATATCAGAATGTTTAAGTAAACTTGATAGCTATAACTGCTCATTGAGTTTAAACTATGTTTTAACTAAGTTCTTTAGAGAAGAAAAGCTGAATGTTAAAAACTTTTTTGTAGATTCTTTACAGAGGGAGACCCTGAATCTTTATAGGTCTTGAGAAAAAACAACTAAAGTTGTTTTGAAAGGAATTTAAGGGAAGGCCAACAAATAAAACACAAAAAAATTTTACCCTTTTGCTGGTAGAAAAGTAGAAGAAAGTTGACCAGTGTGCATAATTAACTAAAGCTACAGCATGAACTTTTAATGTTTCTCAAAAATCAGGGAGACCCAATGCTTTATAGAAGAGACTTGGTTAATACATAGAAGTTGTTTTGGGTTTTTTTTTCCCCTTTTATGACAAAAGCCAATACTTGTTTACTTAGTTTAGACACCTCTAATTAGATCTAGAGGTTTGGGGGGTTTTGTTTTTGTTTTCTTTTTGTGATCCCCACTACTTATAGATTGACTCTTCCAGGAATTCAATTTCTTGTGACTCATTCATGTTCCAGTCATGAATTTTCATGACTAATAGGCAGATAGCCTGTGACGTTATTAGTTAAAGCAAGGTCAGATAGATTTCACACTCCATTAATTTATAAGGCTTTCTCATATGACCTTAGCTTACTTTGTTTTTACAGAATAAGACAGTTAAAAGTAGATATTAGCTCTAAAGATTTTCCTCAGTATAGAATATAGGATTATAGACTACAAGTAAATTGATATTATCTAGGAAATTAAGATATAAATCTGTTAGGAAAAATTAATCTTGTAATTTTTTTTAAATCTCTGTTGGTCACAGTTTATAAAATTCTCATTGCTTTTTGTTTGGAAATAGTATTACAGACTGATAATGAGTATAATAGATAGACTGGTTTTATCACATAAAGCCTTAAATGCCTGACAGACTGGTAAGAATTGGCCAATAAGGTCAGTAATCATTTCACATGGGTAAGTCAATTGAGTTCAAGTTAATTAACTATTTACTCGATAACCACAATTCAGTCCAAACCCAGTCTTTAGGTGCCATTGGTCTTGAATTGAGTTGGGCTCGATCTCTCCGCACTCTGCTGAGTACGGAGCCCAACATGGGGCTCGAACTCAGGACCCTGAAAAATCACCTGAAAAATATCACCTGAAATCAGCACAAATTTATTTTTCTAATGGAATCTGGGAATCTCTCATATTCATTCATTCAACAAATATTTATTGAGCATGTACCAAGTGCCTACTATTGTAGACACTTGATGCATCAATCAACCAAAGATTCTTTATCCTCCTAGAGCTTACATTCTGGCAGGTGAGCAATAGACAATTATATTCTGTGTTTGAAAGCCATAAATACTGTAGATAAAGTAAACAGAGCAGAATAACAAGGAACAGGAGGACCTAAGGTATGGGAAGTAGGTTACAATCTTTTTTTTTTTTTTTTTAAGATTTTATGTATTTTAGAGCATGAGGAAGGGAGAGGGGCAGAGGGAGAGAATCTCAAGCTGTGCTGAGCACAGAGCCAACGTGGGGCTCAGTCTCACAACCCTGAGATCATAACCTGAGCCAAAACCAAGAGTCCAGTGCTCAACCAACTGAGCCACCCAGGCACTCCAGGAGGTTACAGTTTTAAATAGCATGTTCAAGGTAGGCATTGATGAGAAAGTAAAACTTCAGCAAGGACTTGAAGGAAATGAGATAGCTAAGTGATATCTGGGGGTGAGCATTCCAAGCAGATGGAAGAGCAAGGAACCTAAGGTGGGCTTCCTTGAGGAAGCAAGGGTGAGTGGAGTAGAATATAATAAAAAAATAGATCAGAGAGGTAATAGGGGGAGGGGGACAATTAGATCATTTAAAAGACTTTGGCTTGTGTTTTCAGTGAAAGGGGAGATATGGCAGGTTTTAATCAGAGGAGTGACACAATATGACTAAAGTTTTAGTAGAACTTTTCTGACTATGTGTTAAGAGTAGATTGTAAGGGGCCTAGGTAGAAGCAGTGGTGGAAACTCAAAGTGTGAATCCTACTTGTAGTCAGTTATTAGTCTCAGGGTCTATACTAAGGATAACACATTGGGTGCTTCTCAGTACTGTCCTGGGAATCTGGCTGCCGGGATTTAGATCCTGCTTCTGTTACTTTATTTTTTAGAAAGTGACTTAACTTCCATATCTTCATTTTTTCATTTTTAAAATGAGAGTGATATTAATAGCACATACAGTTGTAATAATTAAACTGATGCATGTAGCACTTCGTGCCTAGCAATATAAACCTCCAACAAATGTTGTAGTTATCATTGTTAGTATTATTCATCACCCTGTATTTGTCATTTGCCAAGTCATGTTGATTCAACTATCACAGTATTTAACCTTGGCCCCTTCCTTTCCATAGCTATTTTCAACATTCTAATTCAAACCCACAGAAACTCTTGCCTGGACCATGGTAGCCACTGCCAAATTGATTCCTTGCCTCCTTTCTTTCTGTCCCAGTCCGTGTTGCAGTCTTGCTGCTCGATTGTCACATTACTTCCATGCTCTAAAACCTTAATTTACTCTTTTCCTCTTGTTTTCTAAATTATGCACACACTTAATCAAAGCTGTTGTTCATGTAGTTCCAGCTTGCCCTTCCCTAACACCAGGTGCAGAATATTGGATGCCTTTTATTCAAATGTGTGCATCCTCTGCTCATTTTTTCTGCCATTTGAAGTTCTTTTCATTTCACCTCAAGGTACCCCAACTACACTTTGTACTTCACTTCTCACAAGAGTATTCCCCACTTGGTACTCTAATCATTTGAATAATTCTCTAATTTTTGTATTAATTAAATGCAAGGGATTAGGGGCACCTGGGTGGCTCCGTTGTTAAGTGTCTGCCTTCAGCTCAGGTCATGATCCCAGGGCCCTGGAATTGAGCCCTGCAACGGGCTCCCTGCTCAGTAGGGAGCCTGCTTCTCCCTCTCCCACTCCCCCTGCTTGTGTTCCCTCTCTTGCTGTCTCTCTCTCTGTCAAATAAGTAAATAAAATCTTTAAAAAAAAAATGCAAGGAATTACATCTTTTACAGCTTCATACCTGTGTTCTTTTGTAAGTCCATACTAGGGATGTTTTAATAAATATTTGTTGAATTAATTTTCTTTCATTTGTCATTATTTGCCTTAGAAATGATCAGCAGCACCAAGTGGCAGATCTTGACTCTGAGGAAAATGTTATTCCAGATTCACCAATAACAGCCTTTTCATTTTCTGGCATTAATCGGCTACGAAGAAAGGAGAACCTCCATGTCCGATACATAGAACAAACACATGCCAAACCGGAGCAGTCTGTGTGTACAAACGGTAAGGATTGGAGTTTTATTTTAGTTATCTGTTTTTGTATAAAAAAGTTTTCTGCCATGGTGAGTTTTTCTGTTCTTCCATCTAGTAGAAGGAAGATAACCATTGTTAGGGAACTTACGTCACAACTGTAAGTTTAACTTCCATTGTTGAGGTGACTGGGAAGGCATTTTCTGCCTATGTTGTGTATAGGCATGCATTACTTATCTGAATATGTAAATGCCCAGCATTTTATAAATGTAGTTTATAGGTTTTTCTCCTTTTATTTAAAAAATATGCCTATGTCTATATCTGAGTGGGATTAGAAGGAAAAAGGGAAAGGAACTTAATGTTAATTTTCACCTGTTGTGTGCCAGGTAATACACTGAGTGATTCGAGTACATTATTACCAAATTTTAATTCTTCTGACAGTCTTGGAAGGTAGCTGTCAGTATCTTCATTTTATAATGAAGAAAGGTTTTGCTCTTTGGAGGGGTTAAATAACTGACTCAGGGTCACCTGTCAAGTAAGTAGATGAGTCAGAATTCTAATACAGATCACCCTGGAGCTAAATTTTTATACTTTCCATGTCTTACCACAGCTACTCCTACCAGTAGCTTTAACTGGCTGTTTTTGTTATAACTTGTAGCAATTGATGATAACCAAGAAATGGCTTTCTAAAGTATCTACTTTGTGGCTTATCAGTGGCATATTTCTACTTCCAAGCCCACTTACCATTTCTGCTAAATACTTTGGAACTGCCTTTGCATATAGCCCTGAAATTTATCATGTGATGTGATACAATGATTATTTCTTTTAATATTGATATGAAATAAATGGTAAAGACTTTCATTTTTAACCTAAATTGTTTGTAACAAGGAAAGCATTTGGAGGGAAGGGGTGTGCATATTTCTAGAGATAATTTAATAATATAAATAAACTGTTGATAGTAGCTATGCCTTTAAAATAATAAGTAGATCTTATTCTTTGATACTGGAAAATTAGCACTTTTTTTTTTCCATTTTATATGAGCTTGCATCACCCTCTAGTGGAAAACAAAAGAACGGTTATAAATCTTACATTTAATTAGGAACAAAAGTAAAATGCAAGATCTTGAATCTAAAATGAACTTTCTTTGGCCTTTTAGTCTGCTATCTGACAGAATCACTACAGATAAGCCTCTACATATTGGATCATGTTTAAATCTATCTGTCAGAATACCTAAAAAAATCACAGCAGTTTTCTTTATAAGGAAAGTCTTTTTTTATATCTTGTATAACTGTTTCTGGTTTATTTCTTCATCATATGAGAATAACCTGTAACTGTTTTAAAACTTAATTTGTCTGTTTTAGTCTTGCTCGAATCATTTTTACTTGGAATCTAAAATTTTGGTTATAAAATATAAGATCGTTTTTGAGCCATGCAAATTATTTTAAAACATTTAAGGACTACTTGGTCTTCTTCCCTTTCTAACTACCCTTGCTTATTTTAAAGTTTAGAGTGCATTATAATATTTTCTAGTTATAATTAATAAAAGTCTATTTCCCTTTACTTTGTCCTTCTTTTGGTTTTCTTTAAATAAAATCCTTAAACATTGGAATGGTTTCTAGTAAAGCATGTTTGGTATTTCCTTCCAGAAAATAAAAACTCTAAAAACAAAGATTGTTGAGATATATGATGCGGTATTCATTTTAAATGAGCCTACTGATTTGCAACAAATACACAAGGAAAAGAGGTGTTAAAATATTAGAACTCTAGGGTACTTAGGTCAGAAGAAGCTTATCTGTTCTAGTCCTTTCTCTCCCACAGTCTTAACTTCCAGCTTTGTTTCTTAGTGAAACTAAAAGAATGAACTTCTAGAATATGAAAATTTTATCAGTAAAATAACACTTCTAATGCACTTAAAGACAAGTTTGTATTGGTTTATTACGTATTTTAGTATTTTGTATCATAATTGTTTATTTATATTTAATCTCTTTTCTCCCCTTAGAACTGAGAAAAGTTCCAAAGTCTTCAAATCATCCACAACATAAACCTAATGGAAGTGAAATTCTAGTGGCTGACACTTGTGATCAGAGTCAATCCCCAGTGGCTAGTAAGCAACATACTTAGATTTCCTTTATAAGTTTAAAATTTGTGGTTACTGGTGGGCAAGAGTGGCCAACAGTCTGAATTAGGCAGTATTTTCCATATGATTTTGTTTGTATTATTGGTAAATAGCAGTCTTTTTCATATTGGAAAGTCATGTTATCCTATTATTAATTCATAGTAACATCCCTATCCATATTAATACACATTGCTAATTATTTTAAGTAAACAAGCCTTCCTGTGCTTTATTCATTCATCCAACAAATACTTGAGTGCCTACTGTATACCAGGCACTGAACAAAACAAAGCCCTTAACCTCATAGAGCTTACAATCTAGTTGAGGGAGAAAGAAAATAAATACATATTAGGTAGAAGCAAGTGTTCTAAAGAATAATGCTGGGTAAGAAGAATATTAGAGGGCTCCTGGGTGGCTCAGTCGGTTAAGGATCCCAGGGTCCTGGGATTGAGTCCCGCATTGGGCTCCCTGCTCAGCTTCTCCCTCCACCCTTCCTCCCTGCTCATGATCTCTCTCTCACTCGCTCTCTCTCTCAAATAAATAAAATCTTTTTTTTTTTTTTTAAAGATTTTATTTATTTGACAGAGAGAGACACAGCGAGAGAGGGAACACAAGCAGGGGGAGTGGGAGAAGGAGAAGCGGACTTCCCTCCGAGCAGGGAGCCCGATGCGGGGCTCGATCCCAGGACCCTGGGATCATGACCTGAGCCAAAGACAGACACTTAACGACTGAGCCACCCAGGCGCCCCTCAAATAAATAAAACCTTTAAAAAAGAGAGAGAGAGAGATACTAGAAAGCCTCACTTTAGAAAGTGACACTTGAGGAGAGATGTAAGGAAGCAAGGGAGTCATGTGGATATGGGGGAAGGGACACCCCAGGTAGAGAAGTCAGAGCACAAAGGCCTTGGGACCAGGGTGTTGTCTGGTTCTTTATGAGGAACATTAAGGAAGCCTCTGTGGCTAGGGCCGAGTGAGTGAAGAGGAGATTGGTTTGGGCAACTCTGTTCTTTAGAGCTGCTGTTTACTAAGAGGAAAGAGACTAGGAGCGTCAGGTTTACAGAGTGGGAGGTGGGGATAGGGGTGGTTAGAAATCAGAAGTTTGGTTTTGAGAATATTCTGAGATGCTACATAGACATTCAAATAAGATTTTGGATGAGTAATTGGATGTGTTTAGAGAGGTCTAAGATAGAGATATGAATGGAAATTGTTAGCATGTAGGTGGTATTAAAGCCAGAAAACTAGATGAGACTACCAAGCAAGTGAATGTAGAGAGAGAAGAGAAGAAGTTCAAGTACTTAGCTCTGGGGTGCTTCATTATATAAAATAGTGATTCTCAGCCCTTTTTCTTACCCCCACCCTAGCCTTTGTAGACATTTTTTTCCCTAACCACTTTTCCATGGAATTTCACTACTACAGATATACTGTATGAGTGTATGTATATAAGTGCTTTATCCATAAAAAGACTGTTTTGCCTTCAGAACCATTTTTCACCTCCTTAAAGGTGGTATTACAGCTGTCTAGATGGTGATTTAGAGGTTGTGAAAATGAGGAGGAACCAACAAAGTGAGCTGCCAGTGAGATAGGGGCACCTGGGTGGCTCAGTTGGTTAAGCGTCCAACTCTTGATTTCGGCTTAGGTCATGATCTTGGGGTCTTGGGATCGAGCCCCTCATCAGGCTTTGTGCTCAGCAAGGAGTCTGCTTCTCTCCTTCTCCCTCTCCCTCTCCCTCTGTTTTCTGTTTCTGTCTCTCTCAAATAAATAAATACATCTTTAAAAAAAAAAAAAGAACTGAGATAAAGTAGTGTCCTTTAAGCCATGTGGAGAGAGGAGGGAGTGGTCAACTGTGGCAGACAGTGCTGATAGGTCAGGGAAGATGAAGACTGAAAATTGACCATTGGATTTGGTCACATGCAGATCATTGAGTGTTAAAATTCGTAACACGAATTGTTAAAAGTGTAATGGTATTCAGTTAGACTGTTGCATGTCAAGAGAAGCTAGCAGAGTAAGCAGAGAGAATACTTGTGAACAGGTACTTCAAGGTGTTTTATGGTAGAGGGGACGGGAGAATGGGACAGTAGCTAGAAAGTGGGTCAAGTGAGGATGTTAAAAGATAGGATATTATAGCATATGCAGCATATTTTTAAAATTTATTTATTTGAGAGACAGAGAGCAAGCTGGGGGGTGGGAGAAGGAGCAGAGGGAGAGGGACAAGCAGACTCCACTCAGCGAGGGGCCAGACACAGGGCTCGATCCCAGGACTCTGAGATCATGACCTGAGCTGAAACCAAGAGGTGGACGGTCAACCAGCTGAGCCACCCAGGCGCCCCTGCACAGCATATTTTTATGTTGGTGGAATGGTCAAGTACAAAGAGAGAAATGAATAATTCTAAGGAAAGAGAGGGAACAGTTACTACATCCGTGAAAAGGTGAGAGGAGATGAGATGCAGAGCCCAGTTGAAAGGGTTGGTCAAGG
The DNA here is from genome assembly GCF_011800145.1 of Mirounga leonina. Classification (NCBI taxonomy): domain Eukaryota; kingdom Metazoa; phylum Chordata; class Mammalia; order Carnivora; family Phocidae; genus Mirounga; species Mirounga leonina. The sequence goes on along the minus strand of NW_023270854.1, from coordinate 47,379,415 downwards.
TTAATCACATTCATTTAATGTGAGTACAAAACTTATGCTCTAAAAGCTAACAAGTCATTTCATAGTTGTGTGTGAGACAGAGAGTATGTGTACATGTGTATAGACAGACTGTCTGGCAAAGGGTCCTGGGGACATAACACTGAGTGTGGCAGATCCTTATTTGTCTACACTATGGAGCCCTTTCTCGTCTGCTGCTGCCAGGACTTTGCTCCCTCAGTTGTCCTCCTTTCTTATATCTCCACCTTCTCTGCATGTTTGTTCTTTTCAATATATGCATATGTTACCTTCTATCTTTTAAAAATAACCTCTCTCTCTCTCTTTTTTTTTAAGATTTTATTTATTTATTTGACAGAGCGTGAGAAGGAACACAAGCAGGGGGAGTGGGAGAGGGAGAAGCAGGCTTCCCGCTGAGCAGGGAGCCCGATGCGGGGCTTGATCCCAGGACCCCAGGATCATGACCTAAGGCTGAAGGCAGCCGCTTAATGACTGAGCCACCCAGGCGCCCCAAAATAACCCCTCTCTTAATTGTCTCCATCCTTAGCTACAGCTTCTGTTCAAAGCTGAAAAAGTGGTCTGTGTTCAGTAGCTCTTCTGTATTATCTCCCATTCATTCCAGTTGAATCCAGTAGGGGAAGAATTCCACTCTTCACCTCTTCACACCCCAGCGAGAGAAAGAGAGAGTGAGAGATCCCTCACTGGCCTATCTGGGCTTATGTCCTACTATAGTTACATCTTTTGCATTTTGATTTCCAGCAATTCACGTATCTGAACCCTTACACATACTTAGAGTCCTTCCCTCTGTCCCTGGGCCCAGGTGACCTGTCCAGGTCCTCTTGTTCTCAAGGGGTCAGCTTAGGCATCACTTGCTATAGCTTTCCCTGATAACCCAAGGCAGATTTAGGAGTTTTTCCTTTATGTTTAAATCACTCCTTATGTACCTTTAATGTTTATCACATTTTATTGCAATTCTCTTTTTTACCTTTCTGTTTCACCTGTATCAGCCCTTAAACTCTTTGAGGACAAGAACCTTTTTTTCTTTTCATCTAGTGCCTAGCACAATGCCTCAAACATAATATGCGCCCCATAAATACCTGTTGATTTGTTGAAACTCTGTACACATAAAACTTTGTAAAATACTTGAACACAGGTGATTTCTGTATAAATATGTTTTAGCTTTAATCTTGAAAATTATGCAGTGTTGAAAATCTCCTCCACAAAGTATGTTTTCATGAAAGATACTATAAATATGGTTTTATATTCATGCCATATCTTAAACTACAAGAAATCCATCACAATTACATATGATTTTTTAGGGTTTTTTTCAGTGTCAATAAGAAAAATAATCTGCCCATTGCATTCCATTCATTTAGGAAAAATAGAAAATCTTAGCTGAAAAAATTTGGCAAATGTAAATGCTAGATACCTGCAATTTATTGCCATTTATGATAGATATTTTGGACTTTTTTGCACAGAATTTTTAAATTGTCCAGTGCCATCTATAAAGTGGTTCTTTGAGCCTCTTTTTTTCCTTTTTTGTGTTTTTCAATACATCTCATTTCTGCAATTATATAATTGTGGGTTTTTTTTTTTTCTTATTTAGAAACACATGGAACAAGCAATTGTCCTACTGATAAGTCATCTTTTAATTTAGCTACAGTTGTTGCTGAAACACTTGGATTTAGCGTTCAAGAAGAATCTGTAAGTAATTGTTTAGTTTGGTGATAATATGAATTAATTGGTATCCTTTTAGGTCGGTTTTTAGAGAATTGAGCAAGAGAAAAGTTATTTTATCCAAGGATCAAGGGATAAAGGCCTAGAACAAAATTGATATGGTTAGAAAGGCCCATTTATATTATCTGTCCCAGCATCCCAAAAACCTGGAGTCTTCAGAATTCTTCGTATTATAGGCTGTGGGTTGAATCAAAATTTAGGGAAGTGATGGTGGCCTGGAGGGTTTGGCCAACCCTTCCCTGCTTCCTGTATCCTCCCTACCCCTACCTTGTTTTGTCTTACTGAAGACTTAAATCTTAAGGTTGGTGTCAGAATTTATTGGAATTTTTCAGTAGCTAAACTGGAGTTTGTTTTGGAAAACAGGCTGAATTCTTGGGACTGCTGTAGATGCTTTAGTTTTTTGTCCTTATATGTGCAATCTCATTCTTAGGGATTGGGTCAGAAATTGATCCCATGAATTTCTTTTCATTTTTTTAGTACTTCCTTACATCAGGCACATTCACTTTTTTTCCTTAAGTGATCCCTAAAAATAGAAAACTTACTCTTCAATTTTAAGTTTTATTTTGATGCAACTTTAAAATAGTATTCCTTTGCTTTAGTCAGTAAATGTATATTTGCTCTTATAAAATTGTCTTACTGTTAAATTCTTAAAAATTGAATTGATTTTTCATTACATTTGGATTTTGTTTTTGTTCTTTCTAGTTTTAAATCACTCTTCAAGTGGTAGTGGGTAGTTTTTAACCTTTGAACTTCAAATGTGTTTTAATGGTTTCTAATTCTCTCCTACCCATAAACCTGACAAGTAAGTAGTTTATATATTAAATATATTAAGGGAGCTGATCTCTAAAGACGTGCTGCTCAAGGTGTGATCCATAGGCCAACGGCATCTGCGTCACCTTAAAGTTTTGTTAGAGAATCTCAGACCCCACTCCAGACCTACTACAAGAGAACTTGTGTTTTCACAAGATCCCCGGTTGACTTGAATGCATGTTAAAGTTTGAGAAGCATTGCTCTCTAAAGGATTCTTTTAAATTCATTTCCTATCAGCATAAATAATTATCTTTATTCCTTTTGCCTCATCTTAATGTGTTTTGGAATTGGAGTTGATGGAGTTTTACATACCAGTAATAGAATGTACTTATGTAGAATAGTAAAATATTGATGGCTTTCTCTCTTTAAACTTAAAAGTACTTCATATTTTCTTTGTGTGGTGAAATGCACATAACATAAAGTTAACCATTTTAAAGTCTACAGTTCATGGCATTTAATACATTTACAGTATTATGCAGCTACCACTGCTCTGGTTCCAAAGCATTCTCATCACCCCAAAATAAAACCGGTACCTGTTTAACATCCAATCCTCATTCCTCACTACCCACAGCCCCTGGCAACCACCAGTCTGCTCTTTGTCCTTAAAGATCTACCTATTCTGGATAATTCATATAAATGGAATCCTACATTATGTGGCTTTTGACAAAGTCTGGCTTCTTTCACGTAGTCTTTTTTGGGGTTCATCCACATCACAGAATATATCAACATTTCATTCCTCTTTAAGAATGAATAATCTTCCATTGTATCTATGTACTTTATATTTTACTACTGAAGGAATCTCAGGGTCCCATGAGCCCTCTTGGTGATGAACTCTATCAGTGTCTAGAAGATCACAAGAAACAACCTTTTGAGGAATCTGTAAGAAACAGTGAAGACAGTTTAAGGTAATTTGGGGCACTTTGGTAAAAAACTTAGACTATTGGTGAGATCTCATTACAGTGAGTTCTATATAATCAAACTGTTTCTGTCAGCATATAGTTTGTCATTCTGGTTGTATTTATTTATTTATTTAATTTGTTTATATATATATAAGCTTCGATGAATTTTCAAGATTGTGTTGCATCTCATTTACTAATTTCAGAACATCCACTAATAATATATATATATATATATATAAGCGGGCTCCATGCCCAACGTGGGGCTTAAACTCAGGACCCTGAGATCAAGAGTTGTGTGCTCTACCAACTGAGCCAGCCAGGAACCTGTATTAATTTTTATTTTAAAAAATATCTTTCCCATGAGGTGCTTGGGTAGCGAAATCAGTTAAGCATCCTACTCTTGATTTCAGCTCATATCATGATCTCAGGTCATGGGATTGAGCCCCAAGTCAGGCTCCATGCTCAGAAGGAGTCTGCTGGAGATTCTCTCTCTCTCTCTCTCTCTCTCAAATAAATAAATATATAAGTCTTTTAAAAATACATGTGTTCCCCACTTTATGATGAATTGAGGGCCTTTTGCATTACTATGGAGAGATATTATTTTTTAGGTTCTTTCTGTACTTCTATCAAGCATTATTTAAGAGTTTCCAGCCTTGTTCCTCTGCTTCTATAAAGACCCAGTCATCCCTTCTGTGTTTGTATTTCCAAAAACTAGATGTTATATAAAATGCATCTATAAGCTTCGATGAATTTTCAAGATTGTGTTGCATCTCATTTACTAATTTCAGAACATCCACTAATAATACCTATATTTATGTATTGTCTTGCTTTTTAAAAGTGCTTTTGGTTTTAGATGCATTTATCATCTTTAATTTGTCATCAAAGTAATTCATTAAAGTAGGTTTTATTACTCCTATTTAGTCGACAAAAATGCGGCTCTACAGAGATTAAATGCCTTATTTAACACCACATAGCTCTTAAGGACTAGAGCCGGAGCTCTTACCTATTCCACATCTTCAAACTTAAACCTAACGCTCTTTCTACTATCACAGCTGTCTGCTCTGCTGCAGGCAGGCTGGCTCTTAAGTTATGTTCAGTTCTGTAGTAGAAGGATTTTGTTTCTTGAAGTTACTTATGAAGAGATTTCATATTAACAAAAGAATATGGGTCTCCAGTGGAATTTATTAAAATACGATTTTCTTATATAGTGAAGTTGTTTAAATTACTTAGGAAAAATATTTATGGATAGGAATATCAAGGTATTGAGATAGATTTACGGTATCATTTTCCTCTGCTTTTTGTCAGCCAAATGAAGAAAAGCTGACAACTCTACCCTATTTCAAATGTTGGTTAATCATCTGAATCTAATACATGGCTAAGACCCTTACTATTAATAATTCTATATTAGTGTAAGTTTTCTCATATGCTTGTCTTATAATTTTTACCCTATTTCTTTAGTAGGAAGAAAGTTTTACCACTCCTTGTTTTTTTTAGATTTTCAGATTCTAAGGCAAAGACTCCTCCTCAAGAAGAATTGACTACTCGGGTATCTTCTCCTGTATTTGGGGCTACCTCTAATGTGAAACGTAGTTTAGGTTTGAATACAAGTTTGTCCCCTTCTCTCTTAGAGACTGGGAAAAAACTTCTGAAAACAGCACCCTTCAACAACACTTCTACTTCTAGATCAGAGAAAACTAGATCAAAATCTGAAGATAGTGCCCTTTTCACACATAATCTTGGGTCTGAAGTGAACAAGATCATTAGCCAGTCATCTTCAAATAAGCAGATGCTTATCAATAAAAATATAAGTGAATCCAAAAATGAACAGGATGGTTTTGACCACATTAAAGATGCTGTCACTGATAAAGACAAACATGCAGTACCCCTGAAATCACTGGGAGGCAGAACATGCAAAAGAAAGAAAATTGAGGAAGAAAGTGAAGATGAAGTTAGCTGCCCCCAAGCCTCTTTTGATAAAGAAAATGCCTTTCCTTTTTTACTGGATGGTCATTCTTCTGTGAATGGAGATTATGTGATGGATAAACCTCTAGATCTGTCTGATCGATTTTCGGCTATTCAGCGTCAAGAGAAAAGCCAAGGAAGTGAGACCTCTAAAATCAGATTTAGGCAAGTGACTCTCTATGAGGCCTTGAAGCCCATTCCAAAGGGCTCTTCCTCAAGCCGCAAGGCCTTGAGCGGGAGCTGTGTGTTAACCAGAGATTCCCCAGAGGAGCCCTGTTTACAGGAGTGCATCCTCCAGTCCTTGGGTAAATCATCTCCAGATAATAAAACACCATTACAAATCAAGGAAGAAAATCCCATCTTTAAAATCCCTCTACGTCCACATGAAAGTTTGGAGACCGAGAATCTTTTCGATGATGTGAAGGTTTGTGTTAAATGTTCAAGTATTTTTATTAAAATCGTTGTTCATTATTTCATCTAGATGCTAATAATTCTTTCTATTTAAGGGAACTGATTCTCATGAGCCAGTAAAAATAGCCAGGTCAGTCCGTGGAGCATGTGAACTTACATCCGTTCTTCAGTTAAATCCATGTAGAGTTGCTAAAACAAAGTCTGTACAAAACAGTCAAGGTATGTTTACTATAAATAGTATTTCCACTCTTTTTAAATGATCTCGAGTGTTACACAATATACATTCTTTGGATATATTGAATTGTTTTAGGAAAAACATTTCTTCCTGCATATTTCTGTGCTTATGGGATGATTCTCACTGGTTTCATTTTGCATGTGATTTTCCTGCTCTCATGCTTTTTGAAAAAATGAATTGAGGTCTTTAATACCTACTTTTTAGGTGATTTTGTGGATTACCTATTTTATGTAATTTCTTATTTTCTTCGCAAAAGCTTTACAAATTTTAAACCATGTGGAGTTTTAAAATACATAAAGTAAAATTTTCATCATCCAAACCTTGTTCCTCACCCCACAGGTAGCCTGTCCTTTTTCTTTGCATTTACATATGTATAAACATATGTATATGTACATTTATGTGGGTTTTTAACTTCTTGCTTGAAAACCTTTTTTACTCTTAATTAATAGGTATGTTAATCTTTTCATAATTTTGCTGTGTTTAAAATGAGTCTTTTTGTTTTTTGGCCACCAAATATTTCTGTACTTCCTATGTAGTATTTTTTCTTTTATTCTTTATTGCAAAGTTTTTCCTTTATTCTGGGTTTATTTTCCTTTTTTTCCTGAAGCACATTCTTTAGTGTTCTTCTGTGTTCTTCTAGAAGGAAAGAGTTTCAGTCTCTGTATGAAAACACTTTCTTCACTCTCATTTCTGATTTTTTTTACATTTTTGGTTTTGGGGTTTTTTTTCCTCATGGCTGCTCTAGGGATTATAAACCCTACCTAACCTTTCACAATTTACTTAAAGTTAATATTATGTCACTTTGTGTTCTGTGACTGTGCTTTATGTAGTTGTCATGCATGTGCACATACATTGAAAACTCCTTCAAACAATGTTACAGTTTTAACTTTCTTAAAACAATTTTTGATATAAAAATCACTCATTAAAGTGTACAAGTCAGTTGTTTTGTATACTCAGTTGTACAACCATTACTGTAGTCTGAGTTTAGAACATTTTTATCGCCTCAAAAAGAATAGTACCCATTAAGTTAATATCCAAAATATGTGAAGAACTTACACAACTCAATACCAAAAACACAAATAATTCAATTTAAGAATGGGTAGAGGACCTGAAGAGAAATTTTTTCAAAGAAGGCATATGGATTGCCAACACACATGAAAAGAGATTCCACATCACTAATCATCAGGGAAATAGAAATTAAAACCACAATGAGATGTCACTTTATACCTGTCAGAATGGCTGAAAGCAAAAACACAAGAAATAACAGATGTTGACAGATGTAGAGAAAAAGGAAGCCTCATGCACCATTGGTGGGAATGCAAATTGGTACCGCTACTGTGGAAAACAGTGTAGAGGTTCCTCAGAAAATCAAAAATAAAATTACCATATGATCCAATAATTCCACTACTGGGTATTTACCCAAAGGAAATGAAAATACTAATTCGAAAAGATACATGGACCCCTATGTTTATAGCAGCATTATTTACAGTAGCCAACATATGAAAGCAACCCAAGTGTCCATAGATAAATGAATGGATTTAAAAAAGATGTGGTTATGTATATACAGTGGAATATTACTCAGCCATAAAAAAGAATGAAATCTTGCCATTTTGCAACAACGCAGATGACCTAGAGGATATAATGCTAAGTGAAATAAGTCAGACAGAGAAAGACAGAAACCATATGATTTCACTTATATGTGGAATTTAAGAAACAAACAGAAGAGGCAAAACCAAAGCAGACTCTTAAGTACAGAGAACAAACTGATGATTGCCAAGGGGGAGGTGGGGGGGTGGGAATGAGTGAAATAGATAAAGGGGATTAAGAGTATACTTTCTTGATTAGCACTGAGAAGTGTATAGAAATGTTGAATCATACTGTATATCTGAACCATATATAACACTGTAAATTATATTTGAGGAAAAAACTTTTTCTAAGTAAAGAACAATACCCATTAGCAATCATTCTGCATTCCTCTCCCCTCTTCCCCAGTTCTAGGCAACCACTAACCTACCCTCTGTCTCTGTAGATTTGCCTATTCTGGTGTTTTCATATAAATGGAATCATACAATATATGATATTTTGTGACTTCTTTTATTTTCACTTTTTTCACTATTATAAATAATGCTTGCTATGAACATTGATGTACAATTTTATGTAGATGTATGTTTTCATTTTTCTTGAGTTACATATAGGAGTAGAACTGTTGGGCCATATGCTAACTCTCTTTAACCTTTTGAGGAACTATGTGTTTTCCAAAGTGTCTGTGTCATTTCACATTCTCACCAGCACGTGAGGTTCCCATTTCTCCACATTCTCACCAATACTTGTTGTTATCTGTCTTTTTGATTCTAGCCATCCTGTTGGGTGTGAAGTATTATCTCATTGTGGTTTTGATTTGCCTTTCCCTGATGGCTACTGCTGTTGAGCATCTTATCATGTGCTTATTGGCCAGTTCCCTTCTTTGAAGGACTGTCTATTCAGATTCTTTGATCATTTTCATTTGGGGTATTTGTCATCTTATTGAGTTGTGAGAGTTCTTTATATGTCCTAGATACAACCCTGTTAGCAGATAATGATTTGCAAATCTTTTTTCCCATTCTGTGGATCCCATAACGTTTTAAAGTAATAAGAATGTTTAAAATCCATTTTAATTGTACTTTTTTCTCCTTACTGAAGATGTATCCTTTGAAAATATCCAGTGGAGCATAGATCCAGGAGCAGACCTTTCTCAATATAAAATGGATATTACTGTAATAGATACAAAGGTAAGTTAGAAAGTAAAACCAAGGCCCATGTGGTTTTTCTAGTAAGTTGTTAGTCACCCTCCTCCCCTAACTTATTCTGTGACCTTAAGATAATCACATACCTCTTAAAACCTGATTTATTTATTCAGAAAAGAAATAAAAATGCTTATTTTTCTAACTTTATGATATTTTTGAAAGGGTAATAATACCTTCTGACTTTAAAGGCCTTAGCTGGGACACCTGGGGGGGGTCAGTCAATTAAGCGTCTGACTCTTGATTTCAGCTCAGGTCATGAGATCAAGCCCCACGTTGGGCTCTGCACTGGGTATGGAGCCTACTTAAGATTCTCTCTCTCCGGGGCGCCTGGGTGGCTCAGTCGGTTGAGCGTCTGCCTTCGGCTCAGGTCATGGTCCCAGGGTCCTGGGATCGAGCCCCACATCGGGCTACCTGCTCAGCAGGATGCCTGCCTCTCCCTCTCCCACTCCCCCTGCTTGTGTTCCCTCTCTCGCTGTGTCTCTCTCTGTCAAATAAATAAATAAAATCTTTAAAAAAAAAAAAAAAAGACTCTCTCTCTCCCTTTCCCCCTACCCCTCCTCTTTCTTTCCCTCTCTAAAGAAAAAAATTTTAAAAAAGGCCTTTGCTGGAAAATATTATTATAGTTCTAAAATAATGAAAAATGCTAGTTACATATTTTAATAATTATATATATATATTTCTTAAAGATTTATTTGAGAGAAAAAGAGCAAGCACGAGTCGGGGGAGAGAGGCAGAGGGACAAGCAGACTTCTCACTGAGCAGGGAGCTCGACGCAGGGCTGGATCCCAGGACTCTGGTATCATAACCTGAGCTGAAGGCAGACACTTAATTGACTGAGCCACGCAGGTGCCCCTTAATAATTTTATATTGTATCAAAATAATTCATCATATGCCTTGATTAACTTTAAAAATAATGTTACCATCAAGAAAAAAATTCATTTTCCTAGTTGGCTATTTTTTAAATACTGTGTATTTCTTTAAAAATTAAAATTCTGGGTGCCTGGGTGGCTCAGTCAGTTAAATGTCCAACTCTAGATTTTGGCTCTGGTCATGATCTCAGGGTCATGAGATCGAGCCCTGCATCCAGTGTGAAGCCTGCTTACGATTCTTTGTCTCCCTCTCCCTCTGCCTCTCCCTACCTCTTAAAAAAAATAATAAAATTAAATGAAAATTCCTAGTGGAAATAACTCTTTTGGCTTGTATTTAGGTTCTACATAGTTTGAGAAGTTCTCTTTCACTTGGGAGCATATCAATGAAGTATTTAACTTGTTATAGTATGAAATTTGTTGTGTGTACACGGACATTCATTACTGTGAGACCAACTGGAGGAGAAAGGGAGGAGAAGCCCAGGGAGTTCAGTAGTGCACAACTCTCCCTTCCTTGACATCAGTCTTTCTTTTCATGGGCTTGAGAGAGGATGCTTGTATATTGAAGCTAAAATGTTTTACAGGCAATAAAACCTAAATCTGTATATTCTTAAGGTAAAAATAAATATAACTTCATGCTACTGAAATGTATACTTAAAATATGGTAAAAATGACAAATTTCATGCTGTGTATATTTTACCAGAATTTTTAAAAAGTAATATATAAGGCCATGCGGGATAATTGTTAAAATTTTTGAATTTTTAAATATTTAGGACGGCAGTCAGTCAAGACTAGGAGGAGAGACAGTGGACATGGACTGCACATTGGTTAGTGAAACTGTGCTTTTAAAAATGAAGAAGCAGGAGCAGAAGGGAGAAAAAAGTCCAAGTAAGATTTGATTTCTTTTTTTTATTTAATAAAAATGTGGAAGGAAGTTTATAGTTATACCATTGCATTGATGACCACAAGTTACCTCTTCACCATAAACCAGGTATTTTTTTTCCTCTTCTGATAAATAGATTTCTCTCAGTAAAGCTCAGTTTCAGTATTTCAAGGGAAAAAAATCTTTAGCCAAAATCTTTTTTTTTCCAGGAATAATTCAAATTGTTTCCAGGATTCAGCAAACCACAGCCAGCTGCCAGTTTTATAAATAAGGGTTTATTGGAACACAGCTTCACTTATTTGTTTATGTGTTGCCTATGGCTGCTTGCATGGTACCACAGCAGAGCTGAGTAGTAGCTGCAGACCTTATTGGGCCCACAGGCCAAAAATATTTCCTGACTGACCCTTTAAGAAAAAGTTTGCTGATCCCTGGTATTATCCCTAGATAATTTTTTGTAGAAGGGAATCTTGAGAGTCCTGTTTTAGAAATAGGAGTTTGCAAAGCAATTTGATAAGGTGAAAAGGGGAGAGTCTACTGAGAAGTATTTGTATAGACTTGTAAATTAGCAGTAAACTAAGAATAATAGTGTATATGCTGAGTTACCCTGCCATATTCTGCTTCTACAGAAAAGGGGATTTGGCCTTTTGTGGTAACAGACTATTAATTCTTCATCTAAAGTCTTGATTTTCCAAAAGAGGCAGGAACAGTGGAAGGATTTTGGTTGGCACCACCTTAGCAACATCCCTAACTACAGAGGCATATGGCATGAGATCAACTAGCCCAGGAAAGTGTCACTTACACTCTTATGTTGAAGGATTAGGACCTGCCACAGGGTTGCAGAGCCAAAAGCAAGGACATTTTCTTTTTTATTTTTTTTTAAAGATTTTATTTATTTATTTGATGGAGAGAGAATGAGAGAGAGAGCACATGAGAGGGGGGAGGGTCAGAGGGAGAAGCAGACTCCCTGCCGAGCAGGGAGCCCGATGCAGGACTCGATCCAGGGACTCCAGGATCATGACCTGAGCCGAAGGCAGT
>NW_023270854.1:47350062-47367790 GCF_011800145.1 Mirounga leonina | reverse complement strand
TCGATCCAGGGACTCCAGGATCATGACCTGAGCCGAAGGCAGTCGCTTAACCAGCTGAGCCACCCAGGCGCCCCAGCAAGGACATTTTCCAGTGATCATCTGTTAGAAACTGAAGACAGTCTATATGTACATTCCCTATCTTGTTCTGAATATTCTGTAATCTACCTGCCTGGGGCTGAAGCCAATCTTGTCCCCACTTCTTTTGAAACACTTTATCTCAGGATGCCTGGTGGCTCAGTCAATTAAGCGTCTGACTCTTGGTTTCAGCTCAGGTCATGATCTTAGGGTCATGGGATTGAGCCCCGCATGGGGCTTCCCTCCTCAGCGAGTAGCCTGCTTCCCCTCTCTCTCTCCCTTTGCCCCTCTCCCCGCTTGTGCACCCTCTCTCTCTCTTTGACTCTCTCTCTCCCAAATAAATCTTTTAAAAAAGAAAAAAAGAAACACTTTATTTCTTGCTGCCCTAACTGCAGTGAGGAAAAATTGTAGTAGTCTTTGCCTTAATTATTTGTTCTTTAAGAATGAGTAACCATACAATCAAGTAGCTGGCTGCCTACTTTGAAAGGCCTACCTATTAAAAGAAAAGACCTTAACAGTGATTTATTGTCCTTTTATAGTGAATGACACTTAAGTAACTTTCTTCTTAAGAAGGTACTTTGCTTTTAAGATTATGTCTGGTACCAGCTTCTGATAATGTTTTCCTTATTTCTGTTAAAGAAAAGGTAAAACTAAAGTATGACTACTTTGGCTTCAAATTTATCTAGTTAATTCAAAGAATATGATGGTTTCCCAAGTATGTTTGAAGCAAGTATCATGTGGAAGTGAGGTTAGAATTTGAACTAATGAGTGGAGACAGTTTTGGCTACATAAGATATTTTGAGTACTATTGCTATTATAATAAACCACTCCAGTAACTTAAAGGATTAAAACAACAGTCATTTTCTTATCTTTCATAGTTTCTATGGTTCAGGAATTCAGGAAGAGTTTGGCTGGATGGTTCTGTCCGAGGGTCTCTTATGCAGTTGTAGGCAAATGGTAGCTAGAGCTGGAATAGCAGAGGGGTAGACAAGCTGAGGGTGGCTTGGCATTTCTCTTCATTTAGTTTCAGGGCTTCTCTATATGGACTTTCCACATGGGGTAGTTTGAGCTTCCTCATCACATGGAGACTAGGTTCCCAGAGTCAGCATCCCAAAAAGAACAAGGCAGAAGTGCATGGTATTTTTATGATCTGGCCTCAGAAGTTGTATAGTGTCATGAAGACCTACCCAAGTTCAAAGCAAGCAAGCAGCCCTTCCCACTCAGTGGAGGAGTGTAAGACCAGCACCTAGGATAGGAGATATTCTTAAATCCATATGTGGAAAAAGATAGTCCCGTGCATTTTACCCATAAGGTAGATCTTTTTAATACTTAGAATTGGTTAAAAATGAATCATACCAATAAAATCCCCCAATGGCTGCTAATATTTCAGTTCAAAAATATGTTTTATATTTCTACTGTGTATTAGACTTCCCAGATGCTGTGATAGAAAGATTAATAAGGATACAGTCTCTGTTGTCAAGTATTTCAGTCAGAAGTCAGACCAAAAAAAAAAAAAAAACAAACTAGTGGGGCACATGGGTGGCTCAGTTGGTTAAACGTCTGACTCTTAATTTTGGCTCAGGTCATGATCTCAGGATGGTGGGATTGAGCCCCACATTGGGCTCCATGCTGGGTGTGAAGTCTCCTTAAGATTCTCTCTCTCCCTCTCCCTCCTACTCCTCCCTTCCTGCTCACATTCTCTCTCTCTTTAAAAAAAAAAAAAAAAATTTTTTTAATTAAAAAGATAAACTAGTGATTTAACATTGTGAATTATTAACAGCATATACAGAATACTTTGGGAATACCTACCTAACACACTGCCTAGCACATAGAAATTGTATATTATTTACAAATTTGATCCTCAGTGTGAAAAAAAAAATGTTTAATCATTCAGTAAATATTGAGCTTCAATTCTATAAAGGGAAGTGTTTCAGGAACTAGAAATAATGAGTAAACAGAACAAAAGTACCTACTTCGTGGAACTTACCTTCTAATTTAAGGGGAGAAATAATCAAATATGTGGTATAATAGGTGATGCTAAGTTCTGGAGAAAGATAAAATAGGGTAAGGGTGCTAGAGCACCATGGATTGGGGGAGGTGGTGGTTATTTTATAGAGAGGAATCTGAGCAGGCTTCTGCTCTATCATGTGTGTTAGCCAACTGGATCTATTTCTGTTTTTTAGTAAACTGCCATTTTTCAAAATGTGATTATATAGTGGGAACTGTACTTAGTAATCTGAGGATGAATTTAGCACTTAACATATCAAATGAGGGGGCGCCTGGGTGGCTCAGTCGGTTAAGCGACTGCCTTCGGCTCAGGTCATGATCCTGGAGTCCCTGGATCGAGTCCCGCATCGGGCTCCCTGCTCAGCGGGGAGTCTGCTTCTCCCTCTGACCCTCCTCCCTCTCATGCTCTCTCTTTCATTCTCTCTCTCTCAAATAAATAAATAAAATCTTAAAAAAAAAAAAACATATCAAATGAGGAATTGAATTCATTATTTCTAGCACTACTCAACTACCAAGTGTTATTGATGATGTAATAAAATACTTTTTTTGCTACCACATTAGAAAAATAAGCAGATGAGCAAGTTCTATAGATTTTAATGTCAGTTATTTATACACATTTTATTTAAACTTAATATTTTTCATCATTCATTATGATGCATTTTCTATTCCTCACAGTTTTTTGGTAGGACTCGTTTTAGTGTAGTATGAATTATACATGAGCTAATAGGGAGAAAAAGATTTTTATGTATGTAATGACAACGACAAACATTCTCTTCACATGAATAAATGACATTTAAAGCCCTAACATAAAGTCTTTGTAAATATAGTAACTATCTAGACTTGGGCGTTTACTGTTGCCCCATGTACATCCTAGGCAAGTGTATTTTGTGGCGGTTACTACAAGTTTCACATTGGTCTATGTAGAAAGCAAAAAGCTTGTTGCCCTAAGCCAATGCTCTTTTACATAGATGGAGAAAGAAAAATGAATGATAGCTTGGAAGATATGTTTGATCGGACAACACATGAAGAATATGAATCCTGTTTGGCAGACAGCTTCCCCCAGGTGGCAGATGAAGAAGAGGGATTGTCAACTACCACAAAGAAACCAAACAGTAAGGCTTTTTTCTTTCTAATTATGGCTTCTCAGTTACACTTAGGTTCAGTAAATTAAGTCAACGAGCTAGTTAACAGAGACTTGATGGGATATATATTAATAATTAAAATTTCATATTTCTTGTATAAATTTCTTTTAGATAGTGAGATAATTTCAGACCAACAAAAGAGTTACAAAAAAATAGCTCAGAGGAAAAAAAAATAGTTCAGAGGATTCCCTGTACCTTTCTTTCAGCTTCCCCTTATATTAATATGACCATAAAATATTCATCAAAACTAAGAAATTAATCTTGATTGAATACTACAGATTTCTTTATAACTTGCGCATAAAATTCATAAAGTTTTGAGAACATTCTTTGTTAAGTAATAATCATTGTAATAGAGTTGGAAGGAGAAAGTTTTACAGAAAATTCAGACTAATTTTCTGTTTGAATGCTTTACCTTCCCAGACAAAATAATGTAATTATATGTATCTGTCTTTTTAAAATTCTTTTTTTTTTTTTTTTAAGATTTTATTTATTTGCGAGAGAGAGAATGAGAGACAGAGAGCATGAGAGGGAAGAGGGTCAGAGGGAGAAGCAGACTCCCTGCTGCTGGGAGCCTGATGTGGGACTCGATCCCGGAACTCCAGGATCATGACCTGAGCCGAAGGCAGTCGCTTAACCAACTGAGCCACCCAGGCGCCCTAAAATTCTTTTTTTTTTTTTTAAGATTTTATTTATTTGACAGAGACACAGCAAGAGAGGGAACACAAGCAGAGGGGGTGGGAGAGGGAGAAGCAGGCTTCCCGCTGAGCAGGGAGCCTGATGCGGGGCTCGATCCCAGGATCCTGGACCATGACCTGAGCCGAAGGCAGACGCCTAACGACTGAGCCACCCAGGCACCCAGTCTTTTTAAAATTCTTGTCAGGGCGCCTGGGTGGGTCAGTCAGTTAAGTGTGCCTTTGGCTTGGGTCATGATCCCGGTGTCCTGGGACCAAGCCCCTCCTCAGCAGGGAGCCTGTTTCTCCCTTGCCCTCAGCCTCTGCCGCCCGCTCAGCTCTCTCTCGCTCTGTCTCTCAAAAAAATAAATAAAATTTTAAAAAAAAATTTTTTTTTAAAAACAATAAAATTCTTTTCATTAGAAGCAGGGTTTATAGGGCAGGATAGCATTCAAAAGAAGAATACTCTAAGTGAAACTCTTAACTAGATAATCTGAATTGAAAGTTAAAATTCTTGCAAAATGTCTCATTTTCTTTTTGTGAGTAAAAAAGGAATTTTTAGTCTAGTGAAAAGGTTATATATGAGCACACGTTCTGCTATGGAATAGTCTGTCTTGATTATGTTTTCCTTGTGTTCCCATTAGGTTTTAAAAAAAAATACAGCCCTGGGCGCCTTGGGTGGCTCAGTCATTAAGCGTCTGCCTTCAGCTCAGATCATGATCCCAGGGTCCTGGGATCGAGCCCCGCATCGGGCTCACTGCTCCGCGGGAAGCCTGCTTCTCCCTCTCCCACTCCCCCTGCTTGTGTTCCCTCTCTCACTGTGTCTCTCTCTGTCAAATAAATAAATAAAATCTTTTAAATAAATAAATAAATAATACAGCCCTTTTTAGCTCAAAGTGAATGAGACCCTAACCCCAGGTACAGAACAGTAGGCTTTGCTTGCTCAGTCCATAGCAAAAACTTGATCCAAGCCAACTTTTGTGATAAAAATTTACAACTGTTCAGTTCACTTTTTTCTTCCAAGAAGAGCCTTTTGCTAATTGTTTTCACTTAAAAAGGCTGGGGGGATATTCTTTTACAAGATATAATTATTAATTTCTGTCCTTTTTTTTTTTTAAGTTACATCTCACACTGACCATCTCAAAATTTCTTCTCACTTCTCTTTTGTGGCAGTGCTGCACTGTTTGATCTCTGGAAACTTCTGCTTCCTAGAGTATCCCAAGACTGTTTTCTTCCTCACATATATTTTTCTCTCATGCTTCTATTAACTACCTCTGCGTCTCTAGTTTGTCTTCTCTGATGAATCCCAGTCCTGCATTTCTTTCAGGAAATGTAATGTAAATGCAAATGCTACTTTGTGTCTCTTCAGCAACTTAAACTTAACATATCCAAACCAGGTTCCATTTATTTCTTACCAAATGAGCTTTCAGGCTTTTTCATTTTTCCCAGTCACCTAGGCATATAGTTTAGGATTTTAATGTCCATTTATTTCATGTTCTTGACCCTCATATCACAAAGTTCTACCTAGTCTTTCTTCATAGGAAAGGACAAATTTCAGGGAGGATATCAAAAGCTTGGTTCTAGACATGTTAATACTTACTAGACATTCAATGGAAATGTTAGTAGGTAATTGCTATGTGTCGAGTTTGGACAAAGCAGCCAAAATAAAGAAATGATTAGGGGGCAGGAGGTCAACAGCAAGTAGATAATCATACTTAAGGCCATGAAACTGAGTGAGATCACCAAAGTATAGAAAAGGGAAGCATTTCAAGTTCTGACCTCTGGGGTATGGCAACTTTGAAAGGTTGGAGAAAGAAAGAGGAACCAGCAAAGGAAATTGAGAAGGAGGTAGAGCCGGTGAAGTAGGAGGGAAACAAGAGTATGTACTGTTTGTGGACACCAAGTGAAGATGTTTCTATATATTCATTACTCCTAGCCTTGTCCTCTCTCTTCTGAACCCCATACTATTCAAATCAGAAATCTTTATTTTCTACCCAAATTTGATCCCCCCCCCCACCTTTCCTGGTCTCATTAAACCTCAGTAACTATCCTCCCAGTTACTAAAGATAGAAATGTGGGAGTCATATTTGACTTCTTCTTTTACCTCTTCATGCCCAGTCTGATACCCTGGCAATACTATCTCCAAAATATGTTTCATATCACTTCTCTCCATCCCTGTAGCCACTGCCCTAGTCTAAACCACTCTTCTCTCCACCTGTTCTACTACAGGCCTCCTGACTGGTCTTTTATGACAGTTGTTTCTCTCCAGTCTGTTCTCTCCAGAGACTCAAAACTCATTTATTTTAAATGTAAACTAGATTGTATTATCTTCTTATTTAAAAACCCTCAGTGAGGGGCACCTGGGTGGCTCAGTCATTAAAGCGTCTGCCTTCGGCTCAGGTCACGATCCCAGGGTCCTGGGATCGGGCCCCACATTGGGCTCCCTGCTCCGCGGGAAGCCTGCTTCTCCCTCTGCCGCTCCCCCTGCTTGTGTTCCCTCTCGCTGTCTCTCTCTCTGTCAAATAAATAAAATCTAAAAAAAAAAAATAAAAACCCTCAATGAAAAGATATTTGGCCAGTAAGCACATGCTCAACATTATTGGACAGGAGGGCCTGAGATACTACTTCACACCCACTGAAATAGTTAAGAAGATTAGTAATAGTCTGACATTAGCAAGAGTAAAAGCAACTAGAACTCTCATACTCTGCTGGTAGGGATATAAAATTGTGCTGTGGAAGAGTTCAGCAAGGTTTTTTTAACAGCTTTATTGAGGTTTGTCAGGTTTTTATGAAGTTATGTATACACCCAGCGTAGTACCCAGCAATTCCACTTCTAGGTATATAAACAAGAAAAATGAAAACACGTTCACAAAGCACTGTGTTCAAGAATGTTCATAACAGTGCTATGTGTAGTAGCTCAAAACTAGAAATAATCCAAATGTCCATCAACAGGTGACTAAATATGAATTGTGGTAAACTCATTTAATGGAATACTACTTGTCAACAAAAAGGAGGGTACTCAACTCAACAATGAATCTCCAAAACCTATTGAGCTAGAAAGATCCAAAAGATGGAAAAGAATACATATTATGTAATTCCATTAATACAAAGTTCTAAAACAGGCGTAACTAAGCTGTGGTGGCAGAAATCATCCCTCCATAGGGGGAGGGAAGAGACATCAGAGAACATTCATCTGTTTGAGAAGCGGAAGAATAGGAGGAAACTTCGAGGGGTGATGCAAGTTCTCTCTCTTGATTTGGATGGTAGTTACACTGGAGTAAACATTTGTCAAAATTAATCCTAGTATACTTAAAATCAGTGTGTTTTCTGTATAAATTATCCCTCAGTAAGTAGATTCTTTTCAAAAGTCTTCAGTGGTTTGCTTTTGCATTCAAACTCCTTTTGGCCTCTAGGGCCCATCATGATCTGGTGCTTGCCCACATCTCCGATCTCATCTTTCCTAACACCTTTCTTCATGCAATCTCAACCACACTGGCCTTCTCTTAGTTCTTATTACATACCAAACTTTTTCACATCTCAGGACCTTTACCTAGAACATTCTCCACTCCTGCTTCTTGTGGCTGACTTCTTTTTATTCATCAGTTACCACCTTCCATGTCCTTCCTCAGAAAAGCCTTAGCTGTCGACTTGCTTAATGTCTGTTTCCCTCACTGTGGTATAGACTCCATGAGGACAGGAGACCTTGTTTCTCTTGTCGGACATTGCGTGTCCCCAGAACTTAGCACCATGCATGATAAATTTTGATTATTTGAATACACAATAGCAGTTGGCTGTTTGGGTCTAGACAACTTGGGATTCGGGTCCATGCGCTTTTGTTCTTATTTTGTCACCAATCTTCTGATAAAATTCTTTAACCTCTATTTCCTAGTTATCTACGTCAAAGACACATTATAAAAATCAGCAGGACTGGGGCGCCTGGCTGGCTCAGTCAGTGGAGCATGTGACTCTTGATCTCAGGGTCGTGAGTTTGAGCCCTACATTGGGTGTAGAGCTTACTGGAAAAAAAAAAAAAAAAAATCAGCAGGACTAATCAGTGAAACATATTAGAAGCTGTCTTATTGTTTGGTGCCAAATGATAATGGGCATCAGAATAATTCTTTTGAAGTCTAAAATAATTTTATATATAATCTACACATATGTACATACACTTTGTATATATAGTTTTTAAATCTAAAATAGTTTTATAAGTAAGATTTTTATCTCTAGTAATTCTGAGGTAAACAAGATAATCACCACCCTCCTCATTATGCAGATGAAAAAGAAAGAGAAAATTAGTTACAGAAAATTTAAACGAGTTGTCCAGGAGCCTGAAGTAGGAAATCCAATAAAAATGAAGTTTTGATATAGGTCATTCTTGTTCCAAAAAAGCTATTTCTCAATTTTGCATTCAGTTTGTGGTATGTGTGTTTTGTTTACAGTTCCTGGTGATAAACAAAATAAAGTCAAACAGAAAGCATTTGTGGAGCCGTATTTTAAAGATGATGAAAAGTAAGTTGGTCTTGATTAATACCAGTGATGTGATTGGAAGTACAACAGAGTCATCTTTGTCAGAATACCTCTGAACTGTTAAATTGCTACTTTGGTTAAAGTCAAGTTCATATCATTTACCTTATGGTCTTAACAAAAAAGAGGGACTCAAGCATAAAAAGGACAAATACTACAAATAAGGAGATTTATATTACCACTACTTTTTTTGACAGTGGTAATAGTTATTTTCTCTCTTTTTTATAACAAATGTTTTTATTCCTGTTCTGTTTTATTAGGGACTTTATTTGAACTTCAGGAATTTGTTATATTATATACTGTAACTGTTATATAGTATAAGACTTTAGGTGGCAAGCGTTAGGTTGTGCTTGAGAATTACTGCATGAGGATTTTTAAACCTTAAAAGAAAAACTGAGCATCTTGATTTTGAACCATAATGCTGCTTTGTGCCTTTTATTCAAAGATGGCAAATTCTTTTTTCTTTTTTTTTAAGATTTTATTTATTTGAGAGAGAGAGAGCACAAGCAGGGGGAGGGGCAGAGGAAGAGGGAGAAGCAGCCTCCCTATTGAGCGGGGAACCCAACGTGGGGCTCAATCCCAGGACCCTGAGATCATGACCTGAGCTGAAGTCGGGTGCTTAACTGACTGAGCTGCCCAGGCTTCCCCAACGATGGCAAATTCTATAACTTTTAATCATGTACTATTCATTCTAGAAGTGAATTTAAGCATAGTAATTCAATTCAAAAAACTTTTTTGTTTTTTTTTTCTTCAAGTTATGATGTTAGCAAATGGAGTCACTCAATAAGCAAAGTTTATTTTATGCTTATTTCTGTTGAGAATTTTAGGGATCTGACAGGCCAAGACATTTTTATTGATGCTGTAAGACTCTAATAGATAAGAGCTGTTGTTTTGTTGCTAAATGCTTAATTCTTTTCCTTTATTTACCAGTTCTCCAAATAAATAGTACGCTAGCATCCCAAATGTGACTAGGGAGTTTTTATTTGTGGTGTCATTACGAACTCATGGATTTAAATGTTTCATGTGTTTTAGTCAAACCACCAGGTTGCTCATTGCCATAGTTATTATTTCTGGATCTTTTAGGTGGACAGAGTTAGGAATAAGGTTTTTGTTTTATTTTGTTTTTTGAGATAACTACACTTTTTCATATTGATAGCTCCAATTCAAGTTCAGAACTACAGGATTTTTGGGGTGCCTGGGTGGCTCAGTCATTAAGCGTCTGCCTTTGGCTCAGGTCATGGTCCCAGGGTCTTGGGATCAAGCCCCGCATTGGGCTCCCTGCTCAGCGGGAGGCCTGCTTCTCCCTCTCCCTCTCCCCCTGCTTGTGTTCCCTCTCTCGCGGTCTCTCTCTGTCAGATAGATGAATAAAATCTTAAAAAAAAAAAAAAAAAAAAAAAACTACAGGATTTTTACGTAACAACCTCTTCTGTCTCTTATCTGTACCTACTTTCCCCCTACTGAGAATCCCATTTCTCAGTGCTACCAACATAATTTCTCATTTAACTTTATTCTTTAATATTTAGAGCAGTCTCAGAATAATCTAAATTATCACCAATAATATGATTTATGAAAATGATTTAAGATGTCTTTGTGGGCTTTTTGTTCTTAAGATATATTCTATTAGAACAGCCATGTTATCTGCATCTTTTTTTTTTTTTTTTTTTAAGATTTTATTTATTTGACAGAGAGAGACATAGCGAGAGAGGGAACACAAGTGGTGTTGGGGGAGAGAGAGGGAGAAGCAGACTTCCCGCCAAGCAGGGAGCCCGATGCGGGGCTCAATCCCAGGACCCTGGGCTCATGACCTGAGCCGAAGGCAGACGCTTAACAACTGAGCCACCCAAGTTCCCCTGCATCTTTTCATAAAATAAAAATTCTAAAAGTGAAAAGAAAAGGTGTATCTATTTATAATAATAAATGTACAGTCCAGTCACTGTGTTTTAAAGCCATTTGGAATAATTATTTTTTGGGCAGGTATGCAACTGACTCAGTCCCTAGGTTTGTTTTATTTTGCTTTTGAATTTTGTAGTTGTTTTTTTATCTTTAATTTTTTTAATTATGTAAAATATGTACATGGTATCAGAGGCTACAAAATAAGGTATATTCAGAGGTGTCTAGTTTCCATCATTGTCCCCTTTACCCTATTAGCTCCCTACCCCTAAAGGTTTGTTAAAAAATACGGTTTTCAATCCATTTTAAAAAATAAAAGCTGATATCGATACAGAAATATATTGTCATTCTCTCTCCCCTTAAACAAATGGTAGAATGCTATATATATACTTTCTGTTTTGCTTTTGCTTTTTTCATTTAAGTATATATCCTGGAAAATCGCTCGTAATAGCATATAGTGGTATTCTGCATTTCCCTTCTTAGTTGTACAGTACTTTATTGTTTGTACCATAGTTCATTCCTTAGTAATGAGTATTTGGGGTGTTTACAGTTATGCTAACACAGAATGCTGCGGTGAATAACGTTGTACATTTCTTTTCATATTGTTGTGTATCTTTGGGATAGATTCCTTGAAGTAGGATTGCAGAGTAAGAACTGTCATTTCAAATGTTTCATATTGAAAGTTCACTCGCTTTTTAAAAATGTGAGTAGTTTTATTTATTCTGAAACCATTAGATAGCTGGAGACACAAGAGGTGGATATAAGACATGAGGACAGTAAAAGTCTTAAAATTAGCATTGTTCCTTTCCCCACAGACAATACTAGCAAACCCTGGGAAGATGGGTTGTGTTGTATGAGGGACAAGAAGCTTAGTCATCTCTCAGGTGATGCTTTAAGGTCTAGTACAGTTGCCAGTCTGCTAGGAAATTCATTGCAGCATTAGAACAATAGTAGCAGAATAAATAATACTCAAGAGGAAAGGATACGGCCAAAATGTATTCTGTATAAGCTTTTAAGAGTCCATAAACCATTTGAAAGAAAGCCATTTTTATCTGTCCTTTTAACTTACAGATTGCTCTAAAGTTGAGAGTTCTTGGGCTTAAGCCCCCACAGGACCTATAACCTCATATACTTTGACATAGAGCAGTTAAAGCTTCCTTTTGAGAGAAAGTGCTTGCCAACTAGAGGGGCATGTGATCAGAATGCCTCAGAGGAGTAGATATGTTACCAAGTCGTTTTACAAATCAGTTTTTGTGAGTCAGGCTCTTGAAGCTCTCTGGGGATGTTTCTATTATAAACAAATATGTATACCATCACTTAAGTCTTCATTTACCTATTTGTTTGGACTTTTCTATATTGAGCTTTAAAACTTAAAGCAGGATACAGTATATTAAAAAGTTCTGTACTTCCTGCTTGCTTTTGCTTCCCAAAGCACTCTATATCTCATTAATCCGTACCTCAGTGGCTTTGACCGTCCTAGGTTTCCAGTAGTTCTCAGTAGGATCTGATCCATTTAAGGACAAGCGCAAATAATTGTTCCTGACATTTTAAAGAATTCAGGGTGAGTGGAGGCAGCAAAAAAAATT
The DNA here is from genome assembly GCF_011800145.1 of Mirounga leonina. Lineage (NCBI taxonomy): Eukaryota > Metazoa > Chordata > Mammalia > Carnivora > Phocidae > Mirounga > Mirounga leonina. The sequence goes on along the minus strand of NW_023270854.1, from coordinate 47,355,895 downwards.
TTTAGAGAAAATGACTCATGACGTACAAACAGAAGAATCTCTTTTTTGAGGAGGGGAGTAGGTTAGCCCAGAAATACAGGTTCTTAAAGAAAACTGAGTTAATAGGCAGTTACTCTCTTTCTTGGTTATGTTATAGAATACCAATTCCTGACTTTAATAATACAATATTTCTTTTTAAATTAGGTTATTTTAGGGGCACCTGGATGACCGTCAGTTAAGCATCTGACTCTTGATTTCAGCTCAGGTCATGATCTCAGGGTTGTGAGATCGAGCCCCACTTGGAGCCTGCTTGGGATTTTCTCTGTCCCTCTCCCTCTGCCTCTCCCCCCACTCACTCACTCTCTCTTTCTCTCTAAATAAATACATAAAATATTTAAATAGTAATAAATTAGGTTATTTTATATATTATTTTCAGCCAATCAGAGGCAAAAATAGGAAGTAATAGTTATCTTTTTCAGTTAGAGAACAATATACATAAAAATACCTGACATACAGTAAGCACCTAATAAGTATTTAATGAAGAATGCATGAAAAAATATGTTTTTCTGACATAGTAAACATTTCAAATAAAATGAATGTTTTGGGATTATTTCTCCTCTGGGCCCTCACCTTCATTAATTAAAAATCTAAACCAAAGATCTTTGTAGGAACAAATGGATTAATTTTTAAATTTAATTCATTTTTCTTACAGAGAGACTAGCTTACAGAATTTTCCTCATATTGAGGTAGTTCGGAAAAAAGAAGAGAGAAGAAAATTGCTTGGACACACATGTAAGGAATGTGAAATTGTAAGTATAAATGTGAATACTGTTCAGTGGGTTTTTTAAAATACGGCTTTCTAGATTAGAAATGCATGATTTAAAAATCATAGATAGAGACCATATTTGTATCTAGAAACCTCGTTTGAGCCAGGAATAGCAGGATGGATAATTAAAGAGCACACTGGCTGTGATTTCGGGGATCTCAATACTTGGAAATGAAAGCCCTCAACCTCTCAGATTTTCATTAAGTGAATCTGGAACCTAAGCCCTCGTTCTTTTTACCAGCTTAAGATATCTGTGCCATTTTTCTTTTCTGTGTTTATTTGTATTTGTTTTAATTTCTTTCCCCTGGTGTTATATTACAGCAAAGGCCCTTCCTTATTCGTATACTATTTGGGGAAAATTCTGATACTTTAGTAGGAAACTTTAATGTTTATTACTTATCCCAGCACTCTCAGGAAATGACATATATTCATAATTGTTTTTTTCTAAGTAACTGGTATAACCATAATTTCTTAACTTTTCCCCCAAACACTCCTTCCTAAACACCATGTGATGAGCAGGCTCTATGTAATCCTTAGAACACAATTATATTTTCCTTTTATACATTGGCTATCTTGGACTAGTGAAGCAGAAGTAGTACTAACCATCCACTCACTAAATATCTCAGGCAGGTTCTGTGTTTTCTTTCTTTTTTTTTTTTTTTTTTTAAAGATTTTATTTATTTATTTGAGAGAGAGAGAATGAGAGACAGAGAGCACAAGCGGGAAGAGGGTCAGAGGGAGAAGCAGACCCCCCGCTGAGCAGGGAGCCCGATGTGGGACTCGATCCTGGGACTCCAGGATCATGACCTGAGCTGAAGGCAGACGCTTAACCAACTGAGCCACCCAGGCGCCCAGGTTCTGTGTTTTCTTGAAACATGTTTTTTTCATTTCTTCCCTTGCTGTCTGTTAACTGTTAGATGCCTGCCTCTAGTGATTTAGTTCCCTTTTAAATTTTCTTTTTAACAGCTGTGGGCTAGAAAATTTGATAACCAAGCAGATTAAAGTTATTTATGGATAGCTTGTAGTGCAGGTAAGCATTTGGTGAGAAATAGGCTCTAACTACCAGTGGGAGTGTAAATAGAGATCGCAATTTTGGAAAGCAATTTGGCAGTACAAGCAAAATCTGTATCATGAGTTTTCATAACACAAATTGAACATATCATGATTTCTTAACTAAAGAACATGGTCAAGCCTCCAGTTTTTAGTTAAGACCATAATTCTTTACAATCTGGAACTAACACTACCAGTTAGAAAAAAGCTCTTGTGCTAGAAGCACTGTTAATTTGCTTTCCTTCTCTCAGGAATCATTTCCTATGCTGTTTGTTATTCAGTCTCTAAAAACTGTTGTCTCGGGTGCCTGGGTGGCTCAGTAGGTTAAGCGTCTGCTTTTAGCTCACGTCATGATCCCGGGGTCCTGGGATCGAGCCCCACATCAGGCTCTGTACTCAGTGGGGAGCCTGCTTCTCCCTCTCACTCTCTCTCTGTGCCCCCCCCCCCAAAATAAATAAAATCTTTAAAACTAAATAAATAAAAAACATTATCTCGGTACATTTTATTCCAATATTTTTGTTAAGATAGGAGATAAATCTGTTCCCTGTTAACTCTCCCATGACCAGGAGCAAAAGTGCCAGTCCTGTGTATTTAAATACTCTTTGTATGCTTACAGTTCTTAAATGTATCCCAGTGTCTTCCACCTGTGGAATATGTAGTACACATGCGGAAGTGTAATAATCATCTCAAATTTCACCATGTCCAAAAGCAAACAGAGTTTCTACCGCTGATTCCCAAACCTCACCTGAGTCTCCTCTATGTCCATTCTTCTGGCTGTTTAAACCAAAGCTCTTATAGTTATCCTCTCTTCTTTCACATCTCAGTAACAGATCTATCAGCAAATCCCATCAGTTCTTCCTTCAAAGTGTATCCCATTTCTATCCACTTGATACCACCACCACTAAACCCCTGGACCAAGGCACCATTTCATCTTGTCTGGACTATTGAAATAACTTGCTTCTAAGTGCTTTCCTTCTGTTTTATTTTAATCAACTGTTTTTAGAAAAGCTGTGTTAAGAATTCCCATACACCTCTGTCCTCACTTTTCTTGTTTATACCTGTCTCTTCACAGTGTATGTTCTTTGTTTCTAAAGCAAGGTATTTCTGAGATGTTAATGGTTTTTATTGCCCCCAGTGGGGAAATTGGGATTAAAGGTCTACTAAGTGCTTAAGTTCCTGGCCTCCCTGCCAGAGGGGAGAGGGAGTCAGGGATGCGGGGTGTCAAGGGACAGGACAGGGCCTGAGAGCAGGTAGCAGCACAGGATGGCTTGGATAGGAGGGACATCTACTTGGTTTCTGTCTTCACCGTGTGTTTCAACACAATGAAGGATCTTTTGTTTCCTGATGATCTTTTTAGAATAAAAGTTAAATCATGTCATTTCTCTGCCCGAAACCCTTAAATGTCTGACCATCTGACTCAGAAATAGAACCCAAAGTCCTTATCGAGGACAGCAAACGCTGGCACCCCACTTCCTCTCTGATTTTATCTTCTACCACTCTCCCAGTTGTTCACTGTGTCACAGCTACACCAACCCACTGTTGCTTTTGTATATGTTGTAATTTGGTGGCACTGTTTCTCTAAATTGATAGATAACTGTTATTCTCTAGTAAGGGTCATCCCATCCCATGTCCAGGCCACGGTAACAAAGGCTTGTATTCACAGCAATGAGAAAGATGAAAAAGATAACCCCCAAAAAAGTTGTTTCAGAGGTACTCAAAAAACCTTTCCTTCAAACTTAAGTTTCAGCCCTTAGTGTGCCACTTTCAATAGAAGATACCATCAGTAAATTATCAATTTGGTTTTCAGTTTCTCAAGTTTGAGGTGGAATTGGCTGGATTGTGTGATCCTGTCGCATGTTCTATTAAACTTCACACTGCTGCTTTGTTTTCTTAGGTCTAGAGCTTGAAGGACCTGTACATTTTTTACATATAAATTTTAACCTTGTTTTTATGAAGTTCAAGTTCTTTGGGTTGCAGTTGCAAGAAATTATGTCTTTGATCATAATTGAAAAATATGGTTTAAAGGGGGAAGTCATAAAGCCTGCAACATTCAAAGCTAAACTTTAATTTGTAAAAACTTGGATAAGAAAATTACTTCAGGGGTGCCTGGGTGGCTCAGTTGGTTAAGCAACTGCCTTTGGCTCAGGTCATGATCCTGGAGTCCCAGGATCGAGTCCCGCATCGGGCTCCCTGCTCGGCAGGGAGCCGGCTTCTGCCTCTGACCCTCCCCCCTCTCATGCTCTCTCTCTCTCATTCTCTCTCTCAAATAAATAAATAAAATCTTAAAAAAAAAAAAAAAAGAAAGAAAATTACTTCAAAACACACATCTTATATCCAAATAACAACTGACAAAAGTGCTGTTCCAAGTACAGTTTTGTTACTGGTCTGACAGTTGAGTTTGCACCGGTAGATAAATTAACTGCATCACTCAGCACACTATAAAGCTAAGCTGGCATTTTTTGTTTTTGTTTTTGTATTGTAAGACTTTATTGATGAGAAAAGCAGCATATTGGTTTACATTGTGATACAAGCTGCAAGCTCCTTTTCTCATTTGTGGAGGAAACATTTCACAGACCAGCACTAGTTACTGTTAGTATTAATTACTAATATTATCTTCAGTGAGTGTTGTTTTCCTTAACATGCCGAATACTTTAACAGCTTTCTTATAGCTTCTAGTTTATAATCAATAAGCCTAACAGTCCATTTATTATTTCTAAGTGAAAAACTTACCAGTTTTTATTATTAGTATTATGCAGATATTCCAGCAGAAGAAAGAGAAAAGAAATTGGCTTCCTGCTCGAGACATCGATTCCGCTATATTCCACCCAACACACCAGAGAATTTCTGGGAAGTTGGTTTTCCTTCCACTCAGACGTGTATGGAAAGAGGTGAGAGTACAGATTATAACATTTTGGAATTTTTTTTTTTTTTAAATACTGTATATACTCAAATCTAACCATTAGACTTTTCCCCCATGGTTCCTCTTACCTTCTCCTCAGGGGCTAGTTCAGTGACATAAAAGCAAATTCCTAAAGATAAAAGGCTCACCTTTAACTCTGAATAATGTCATTGAAATCAGAGATTGTGTATAATCACTTTAATATGATTGTGTATTCATTATCCTCGTTTATCATTCAAATTTCAGAAAGTTAATTTCTCTTATCCTGTCAAAAAAATGACTTTTTTTTTTTTTTTAAGATTTTATTTATTTATTTGAGACAGAGAGAATGAGAGACAGAGAGCATGAGAGGGAGGAGGGTCAGAGGGAGAAGCAGACTCCCTGCCGAGCAGGGAGCCCGATGCGGGACTCGATCCCGAGACTCCAGGATCATGACCTGAGCCGAAGGCAGTCGCTTAACCAACTGAGCCACCCAGGCGCCCAACAAAATGACTTTTAATAAAATAATAACATTATAAAAGTTGCCAGCAAAGTTATATTGTTAAAAAGAGAGCATCTTTTTAAAGCAACTAGTCTGAATTTTAGCTTTTAAAACCTCACTTATCCAGAATGCTGGGTATTTATAAATCACATCTGAGTAGAAAGAACCTTTGTTTGGAGGACCGTTGGCAACTAGCTCCTTCAAATATGGCACTGACATTTAATATGATTTGAGAATGTATACAGCTTTGAAGCTCCAGATATTGAGTAGTAAGATGGTTTTTCCAAAAGATGCAAAGTCTCTTGTAGCTATTACCATATTTTCACTTTCCCCATTAACAAACCAAATTACATTCCCTTTGACATGATGACACTGCCTGGTCATCAAATAGAATTAAACAATCTGCATAGAGCCTGTGTTTGTACACCTACCGTGGCCTGCAGGGGATATGGCCGAGTGCAAAGCACATGATTCAAGATGCCTTAGGAGAATCGGATGATTGAAGAGTATAGGGGCACGGGACGCCTGGGTGGCTCAGTCGTTTAAAGATATAGCTGCCGGAGCGCCTGGGTGGCTCAGTCGTTTAAAGAAGTAGCTG